>NW_026125842.1:0-156258 GCF_943737965.1 Phodopus roborovskii | reverse complement strand
GCCATTTCAGCAGCTCAATGGAGGAGCCTGAAATAGAAACCAAGGAAGCTCACTGCTCTCTGGCTTCCCCCCTGCCTGAAGCTCAGCTACTTTTTTTTGCACAACAGGGGCCTTCCTGCCCCAGGAATAACAGTACCACCCACAGTGGGCACATCAATTGTGAACCAAGAAAATGTCAGACAGACATGCCCACAGGCCAACAGGAAAGAAGCAAATTCTTAATTGGGTGTGAAGTTGACAACCAAGATTAGCCTTCCTAGTGACCCATGGAAAAGGAGTTGGAGGATTTCAGGATCCAGGATGTACCATTCCTTTGGAACACCTGTGTTTGCATCTGCTGACTTGGCAGCAGTTAGAGAAGTCAGAGAAATAAACACAGATGGGGAACTACAGGTGCTAACTGTTTCTGAGTGTTGTATTTCAGACAGGACACTCTGGTCCTTGATAAAGTTCTGTGCTATAGAAGTACTGAGAGCCTAGGGAAAGAACATCTTAAAGCAGCAGAGGATAATTTAATATTTACAGACTCCTAATGTAAATCCTCTAAGAACAGGGAAGTCAGACATGAGTAGTTAGGAAGAAACAAGATATTGGTGGAGCTGGAGCAAACATTAAGGCCCTGGAGAACAGTAAACTTACACCTGGAATGAATTCATGTGAATTGTACTTTAGTAGTTCCATGGAATTTATCAAAACCTGAAACTAAATGTGAAAATTCTTCAAAATAGAAAAAGTAAAATCCCTAAGTCAATAATGTGGGGGCAACTTCTCACACGTCTATAGACACAGATATAGAAATATGAAAAGCATTTGTACTATTTTGAACCAGAGCTAATTCAAATAATATTTTCTGTTTGTTTTACTAAAGTAAATGGATTCATTTGTTCATTTAACTGTAATATGTTTGAGGATAATCCCACGAAGAGAGGAAAGAAATAGAAACTGACAGAAAGAGAGATAATGAAAACCAGACAAGGAAATTCCACCACTTACACAGCCTGGAAGACAGAACCTATGAATATCTGCCGTCTGTCCCATCTAAAAGAAAGAAGGCATGTGCTGTGTTTGAGGGTAAAAGCTGATTTGGCAAATTCAGACTGTCAGAATAACCGCAAAGCCTTGGTGTGGGGAGACATGCTCTTGACATGAATGTCCGGCTGGGCCCTAGTGATTCTAAATCTAATTTTAACCAGATGTCGGGAGAGTGTTATGGCTATCGCAGGTCCTCGATCCACTGCCTCTGAATTGGGAATAAGTGGCAATTTTTTCCTCCTGCTGGATCAGAGAAGGCAGCCAACAGCACACTGAAACAGTTTTCATGGCCTCAGAGGCCAGAATTCCAACCCCTCCCAACTGTCTTTTCCGCAGGTACCCGCCCACACCTAACTAAGCATGCACAGAGCTCCTGGCCTCTGCAAAGACTGGATCTCAACCAAGCTGCAGAGGGTGAGAAATCAGCCCTGCCTGGAGGGTGGAGCCCAGGGTGGCAGGGTGAATGTGGTGAGGGAGAGAGTAAGGTGGTGGTGGTGGTGGGGAGAGTGGAGAGGGAGGGTGGTAGTGAGGCCTTTTCATTTGGAGGGACTGACTGAAAGCGAATTGGGTAGAGGCAGAGCCATGGTTGAGGTGGTGCACTATTGTTACTGATTAGTTATCTAATTGAAAGAAGGAACTATTGTACATTCTCTTCTGACCTCCACATACGTGACATGGTGATAACACAAGCATAGACCTAAACACAATAAATAACCAACCGACCTGGCAGATGCTGGTTGTCCATGTTATCCTCGATCCAAAACCTACAGCTCTGCTTGCCAGTACTCTGTACTGAGGCCAGAATTTGGATCAAGTGCAAAGAACAGCCGAGAAGTTCATAATTTGTGCCTTGTATTTTGGAAGGCCCGGATGAAGCTGGGTATTGTCTGTTAAATAGTGCTGTCTTGTAGAATACTCCAAGCCATCCTATGAAGCAAGCACAGGAGAATCACACTCCAAGATCTCAAATGACACAGAATGAAAAGGGTCTTGAAAACTTTTCAAATAAGATCAATCCCAGCTTTAAGTTTTCAAATTAGGATTGTACAATTAGCAAACACAAGCCAATGCCCCCCTCCAGGAAACTTCACAGGATGACACATTTCTGTTTCTAAACCTTTTGAATGAGAAGAGAAATACTCACTATCTGCTGTTCTCATGCTGTTACATACAGCTTGAGCACAGAAGAGCACAGAAATACCTGCCTCTCTCACATACATGTATCTACTAAAAAGATCCAGAACTGGATACAGTAGTGATCTCCTCTAATCCTGTCACAGGGCAGGCTGAGGAACATGTATGCATGTATGTATTCATGGATGTGGTAAGAGAGGACTGTAAATTCTAATGTGTCAGAAGCTGGAACAGGAATATTACACTTTCGAGCTCAGCCTACTCTACATAGCAAGTTCTGAGCTGTACATGGTTACTTTGTCTTCAGAGGGGAAAACTAATTTGAAAAAGCAAGAGTTCTGAGACCAAAGCCAACTAAAGCTACTCTCCTTTTGTACTCATTAAATGAGTTGATAAAAGTACTTAGTAGCTGAAACAGAAGTAAACCCCAGACATCATTACACAACATGACTACTAATACTGCCAATGAATTCTAGGACAGCTAAGGGCCATATGAGGCCCTTATTTTTAAAATAAAAATAAATAAATAAATAAATAACAGAGGGATTGTGGAGATGCCTTTAATCCCAGCACACAGGAGGCAGAGGCAGGCAGATTCTGAGTTTGAGGGCTCCTGCTCTACAGAGCTCCAAGTCAGGCAGGGCTGTTAAACAGTGGAAATCCTGTCTGGAAAAACTTTAAAAACCAAACAACAAATAAATCCAACCCCCTCCAAAGGACTCTGAAACCCTCCCTACAGCCATTCCCTCCACTATTTCAGCTGCATTTCTGCCTCCATAATCCCCACTCTCCCCAGCATCCTCTCCCTGACAGCTTGCCTCCTATAGTCATTTATCCTGACCAGCAGCCCCACTGTTGCAGCCAGGGGGAGACAACAACTGAAGAGATCACAACAAACAGACCCCACCCACCACTGAAGGGGCCACTTTGCCATGGAGGTAAACCCAAGGCACATGTCTAGCCAGAGGCCGAGCGGCCCTATGACATCAAGCAAGGCAATAAATCCAGTCTGGTCCAGGTCCATTGATGACCCTGGAGCAAGTGTGTGGGCTGTGCTTACTTTGTTTCTTGGGCACAGAGGATTTTCCAGAGGAAATTACAACAAGAAAGATCCCTGGTGGCTTAAAGCTGCAGAACACAGCAAAGAAAGGGAAGGAGTGAGTGAGGCTTAAATCAAGTAGACTTCTTGGGATAGCTCGGAAAGCCGGCCGACAATGAAGGGTGAGCTGGAGGACAGACAAGGATTTGAGAAGGGTACAGTATAGAGGGCCAGGAACTGGAAGCTGAATCAGGATACCTGTCACAACAGAGTCCCAAGACCACTTTCCAGGGAATTGGCTCAGAGTGCATAAAAGCAATCGAGACCCAGAGTGTGAAGCCACCCGACTCAATCTCTAGACTAGAATAGATGTCAGGATAAGTGTGTATTATCCCCAGGGGGAACTAGTGTCGCTCAGGAGAACTAGAAGAGTTGAGTGCAAGTCCTTTAGCTTGTGCTGGCCCCTGCCTACCTGAATAAGTGCTGCCAAGGACCCTGCTCCCTTCCACTGCCTGGCTTTTCACCCTTCCTCTCATAAAAACCTCCGTAGGTGCATGCAGTATCACAAACCTAAGTCGTTGGTATGTGAGCAGAAAAGAGAAGCAAAGTGAACACTGGAGCGGTTTTAGAGAAGACAGAAAACACTTTGAAAATTAAGCCTCTGATCTGGTGATGCACACCCCCTGTGTCATATTATCAGAGATCAAGTGCTTAGGCATGCCTCAAAGTCAATATTATTATGTATATAAAGGAAATACTTGATCTTGTGTCCTATGCCTTTGAACCCAGCACCCTATACCACATAAAATAATGAATGAAAAGGTGGTGGGTGTGTTCACAGGGCATTGGTGGGTCTTACCTTTAATCCCAGCACTTGGGAGGCAGCGGCAGGCTAACCTCAGTTCCAGGCCATCCAGGTCTACAGAGTTAGTGCCAGGACAACCATGGCTATGCATTGAAACCCTGTTTTAAAAAACCCTGTGTGTGTGTGTGTGTGTGTGTGTGTGTGTGTTGTGCTATGTGTAAGGATATATGGATTTGTGAGCATGGGTGTGGGTGTAAAATAAGTTCTGGATGAATCAAGCTGAGTTCTTTTTGACCCAGTTGATTGATGAATATGTTGGAATTCAAAGTCTTAGGGAGGAATTTTTCACCTGTTAAAATTAGCCTTTAGCTTTTCTGTCAGGGGTTGAAGATTTAGCTTAGTGGTGAGAATGGTTGTGTGGCATGCCCAAGGCCCAGGGACTGATCTCTAAAGCTGAAAACAAAATTCTTTAAATGAAAAGAAGTAAGAAGACGAGGGCTATTGTTCTCTAAGAGCCCTTATGTTGGAACAAAACCATCATTAGACTGGATTGAAAGTTGTGACAACCTCTGCTTCTGACACCTGCAGGACATCGGATGAGTTTTCCAGTTGCTAGCTGATTCTTTTTGATCATTTATACTTTTTTGTTATTTCATTCCTGCCTATTTGTTTATTTATCTATCTATTTATTTATTATTTGGAGACAGTGTCTCATTTTGTATTCCATGGACTGTCTCAAGCTGGGAGATAATCCTGCCTCTGCCTACTGAGTGCAGGGTTTAAAGGTGTATAGGACCATGGTATATCATTAATTTATTATTTATTTAGTGTATTTATTTACTTTCATTTCTTGCAACAAGTTTCCCTGTGTAGTCCACTGTGTCCTAGAATCACTCTATAGACCTTGCTGGGCTAAAACTCATAGAGTTTAGACTGCCGGTGAGTGGAATTAAAGTTGTGTAACACTATTGCCTGACTATTTTTTTTATTTATTCTTGTTGAATGTTCTCAAAGTTCATGGAGTTCAAGAGGCCTTCGAGCAGGAAATCATGCAGTATAAACTGAAACAGAGTTCTTGGAACAAAGTGAAGACGGCTCATCAGAAGATCTTCCCAACTTACTAGTGAAGATTCATAGAGAAGAAAGCCTGGGATGTGACCATCAGAATCTTCCAGCGTAACAATAGGAAGGATCTCAGTGAGAGGGCAGCAGGAGAGATTGCTGGTGAGTAGGGTCAAGCTTCTTTACCGTGGCGTTTGTGTCATAGTTTTGATACCTCTTGTTCATTCCCAACTTCCATAGGACGGGCAGGTGTGGGGAATATTATTCTACTTGAGGAAGGAGGCAGACTGGGATAGATATGTTAGCTCTGATCTGTGAAGTCAAATGCATGAAGGTTTCATGCCCTAACTTACCTAGATTGTTAAACTTGTACCTAGGACATCAGTCATTTTACCCTTGTATCAAAAATGAGACTTAACTCAGAGTGAAGTTGTAACACTGGATTTGGGCAGGCAGCATCAGAAAACACATGGTGGTGCAGGAAGTTGGCACTGTCTGTGTAAACCTGAAAATCTGACTTCAGAAACCACATAAAATCCAGGCATCAGAGCAAGTTGGCCCTTCAGCATGGCAAGGTGTAAGGTAGCTGAAGAGAAACCTGTCTCAAAAAATGACATGGAGGAGGGGCTGGAGGGATAGATCAATGTTTTTAAGGACACCTGCTACTCAATCAAAAGACCTTTGTCAGTTTCCAGAACCTACTTGGTGGTTCACAAGCAGCACATAACCCAAGTGTCAGGGAATCTAGTGCCCTCTTCTGTCTCCTAAGGGCACTGCACTTATGTGATACACATGCAGACAAAAGCACCCACATACATCTTTCTTTTCCTTCCTTCCTTCCTTCCTTCCTTCCTTCCTTCCTTCCTTCCTTCCTTCCTTCTTTCTTTCTCTCTCTCTTTCTTTCTTTCTTTCTTTCTTTCTTTCTTTCTTTCTTTCTTTCTTTCTTTCTTTCTTTCTTTCTTTCTTTCTTTCTTTCTTTCTTATAAGCGCAGGGCACCTAAAAAGACACCTAGCATTGGCCTCTGGTCTCAACATGCATGGGTACTGTGCCCCTTCCCCAACTCCTACACCTACATACCTTTCATGTATGTATTTGAATCAACTGTTTTCTGGTGTGAAACAAGATTTCTCCTTTTTTTGTCGTGGCTGGGTCTGTTTTGTTCTTTAACAAGCACAAGTGAAAATGGTAAAGCCATCTTTCATTAACAGCATGGTCTTAAGAGTCACATGATTATTTATCCTGGTATAAGATGTCATGGATGCAATTCATGATAATGGTAGGTCTGGTGCTATGAAAGGTTTCTCATGCCTCAGTTTTTTGTTTGTTGTTTTAAAAAAATGTCTCTGTGCTGTTCTTTCCACTCTGACTTTTTCTACAACTACAGATATATATATATATATATATATATATATATATATATATATATATATATCTTTGATTTAAGTTTAAAGTATATGAGAACAAGAACAATTAGATTCTGCCTTAGATGAATGTGAGAGTACTTACATGCATTTCTGTGTACTATGTGTGTATATTTCCCTTGGAGCAGGCAGAGGGTGTTTAGATATTCTAGTACTGGAGAGTGGTACGGATGATTCCTGAACTGAACCCAGGTCTTCTGGGTGCTTGTAACCACTGAGCCGTATCTTAATCCCCATGTGTTATGACATCATACCATGTCTCATGTATATCTTTATATACTTTTTGTTGTTTATGCTTTAGGTTCAATTTTGTTTTCAACTATCCTTATTCCCTGTTCAGCTACTTTTATTTTGTGGTTTTGGATCCTACCTAGACTCTCTTTGTAGACCAGATTAGCGTGAAATTCACAGAGATCTATCTGCCTCTGCCTATCTATTTCTGGGACTAAAAGGGCATACCTTCTGGCTTCCGTTCAGATACTTCTAATCAATAACAAATTATTTGTGTGTGTACACACATTTGCATACCATGGTGCACAAATGGAGCTGAGAAGACAACTTTTGAAAGTTCTGCTTCTGTCATTTGAGTTTTGGGGACCAAACTTAGGTCATCAGACTCCTTGTCAAATGTATTCACAACCTAAGCCATCTCACCAGCCCCTATCTGTTGGTTCTTAAATGTAGTTAAGACATTTTACATATGCAGTTTGACTTGGTTTTCCTCTGTCTCCAATGATTACCCAACATACCTTTTATTTATATGGAACACCTTTTAAAAATTGTTAAACTTAGCATACAAAATGAGTTTTTGTATAAAATTGTGTGTGTGTGTGTGTGTGTGTGATTTGCTTTTCTACCGTATTTACCCACTATGACTCTCCTGTGTTTCTTTCCATCTAGTTCCCTCTTGTTCCCCTAAATAGACTCCTTTTTCTTTCATGCCATATATGTGGGAAGTTGTATATATAGACCATTTTTACAGTATTTTTAAAAATTACAAGTATGTGTGTGTGTGTGTGTGTGTCTGTATGTGGGATTACATACATGAGTGCATTTCCTGCAGAGGCCAGAGGAAAAAGAACTATTAGAAGCTATGTCCCAATTTGGTTTAACAGATATATATAGGGAGCCTAACTACTAGTATTCCAGAGCCTCTACCTTGAAAAAAGCTTTTGGAGGGCAAGTTCAGTTGTAATGAACATTTGCTTCCTGCAAGATCTATGAGGCTACAGAATCCCTGTCATATTTTGAGAGGTTGCAATTACATAGAAACATACACAGTCTTTCTCAAGGTCATAGTACCACAGACAGTCCCAAATGAGATATTTTGTAGGGATGGTTTAGACCCTTGAGATTCTAGAGTTCTGGAATTCACATGGCCATTCATGTGAACACACAAACTAAAAATGTTGCATACTACACTCCAATTGTGAGTGAAGATGGTGCACTAAGCTCAACAAAGTCCCTGGTACAGTTTTCTCAATGTAGCTGGGGCCACTCACTCTTTCCTGGTTGTTTCTACAGTCCAATAGGGACAGAAAAGTTTACTCATGCATTGACTTTATGTTATGCAGATGTGTAGATTGCTGAGTGCACAGGCCCAAGGTTGGCTAAGACCGACTCAACTCCATATGGAAATGTGTGGATTGCTGAATGCACAGCTAGGAAAGGCTGACTTTCACCTCTGCCTAATTAAGAAGATAATTGCAATTTGGCTTGAGGTTCTCACTCAAGAAGAGATTTTGACTCATGCCAGATAAGGCAAGATCCAACCAATACTTTAGAAACTTGTGAAAATCCAGCCTAGGGTATGCACATTTGGATTTTCAGCATTTCTTTGGTGAGGTGCCAGGATCTCAAGTGAGGCCTATTCAGGCTGTAAAGCCATATGATGATACAAATAAACAATAAAAGTAAATAAACTAATGAGATGACATATATGAGAACTTTTCCAGGCAATATTATTTGAGTTCCTTTTTTGAAACCCTTCATATATGACCCGTGTGTTTACACATGTCTATGATCTGTGTGCATTTATCAGAATGTGCATATTTGTGTGGGCAAAGATGAACAGGTGCTTCAGCACATCTGCAGATGTGAGCAGACTGCCTGGAGTACTGGCCTTCCCTGGCACTTTTAGTCCAGTAGAATTTCCCTGTGCTCCATGTCTTCTCCTGTCTCCCTGCCCCATGTCACCTGAAGAGAACTTTGAATGTAGCCATGGCCAACCATACCCAGGTGTTGGGTGCTTTCTGGAGATCCTGTCCCAGGTTCTGACACTGTCACTGCTAGTACTTCAGTCAGTGTCATTATCTCTGTGATCTACTTGAGAATTTCCTACAAAGGTCTAACTAATGTTGAAAACATAATCTCATACAACCAAATGTCTCTCTCCTTCACATCTCTCCGTTATGTCATTATATTAACTGAGAGTTTGACTTTTAGAAAGTAACACTGCACAGCACATTCCTTACTATGGGATATGATTAATTATTTCCCCAATGTGCTTCCTCTAATCTCTACAGAGCTCTGAAAAGATGAGGATCCGTATGTAACAAGTTTTGAAGAAACTGATGTGGCTTAAACTAAGTTAAAGGCCTCTTTTACAGGAAGTCAAGGTGGCAGGAAGGAAAGAGAACACCAGTCACACAAGGTTCTGTCACTACAGCAAAGTGGATACAGGCAAGACAAAGAAAGGGGACATGGAAAAGGGGATGAAGCTTTCTCTGTGCTTCTCAGTGCTCCAGACTTCAGATACCTGTTCAACAGACCACCTTACTTGACTTGTGACTTGTACTCACAAATGTGTGTAGCTGACCCAGATGCAATAGGGTCCATTTAAAAATAAGTCTTTAAACCTGTGGTGACTTACCTGGGCTTTCTACCGTCTTAACCTTTCCATCATGTTTGTCTGATGATGTGTTCGTTTTGAACTCTTTGAAGGCTTCTTGTGGACCACACACCACTGCTGTTTTAATAACAAAGCTTTCTTCTAAAGATACTTCAGCACTTTTAAATGCCAATTAGAGATTGGGGACCACCTCCCCCACTTGTGTCTTCATCAACTCCATCCACCGTCCTATCCAGAAGAGCACTCCATTTGACAAAGTCTGATGAGTTTTGATGGTATTCCTTACATCTTCATAGAAGGCCTTGTTTTCTGCCTCTTCTTCCTCTCTCTCTCTCTCTCTCTCTCTCTCTCTCTCTCTCTCTTTCCTATAGAAAGAGAAATGGGATGAGTGTAATACTTCAAAACTGAGAAGAATAGACTTGCCAGCAAAGAGATGAACAACCTGCAGTTGTGTCCAAGTCTGACATCTCATCATGGAGTCTATTCCCCTTCATAACCCTGGTACTATGAAAAACAACCATAACTCCCTTACTCAGTTACTGCATAGCTGTTTTAAGTGACAATTCTGTCTCAATGTTCTGAGTACCCTAATGCACCTTGGGTGTTTGTATGATTGTGCACATCCATGTGCTTGTGTGTGTGTGTGTGTGTGCTGTGTGTTGACTTGTGTAGGTACAAGCCCATGTTTTTGCAAGTATGTGTAGAGCTAGAGTGTATCTCTTCAATCAAAACCTCCACTGGAACAGGAAAACACAGTCCCAGGTCACAGGTTGACTAAGTGATACAAAAACATTCTGTGTTCATGCTCACTTGTTGATGACCATATCTGGCAGGTATTTTGCATAATCCTTGCTATACTGTTTCAGCAGTTTGCTATATTTATTGTCTATTTATTGTCTGCAACACAAAAACAAAACGGAGAATTAGAATAGTCCTAATGTCAGCAAAGTGGGAAAGAAAACAAGTTGGGAGAGACATTAGAATATTCTTTGAATTTAATATATTTTTTCTTCTTTTACACATCAGTCCTATTTCCCTTTCGCTCTGATCCTCCATTCCTCCCAGAGACTCCCTCATTTCAACCATTTCAATCCCCAGACAGGGTGAGGCCTTCCATGAGGGTTCATGAAGTTATGTCAAGTCATTTGAGTGAGGTAGGGCCTAGGCCCTCCCCCATGGATCTGTGCTAAAGGATTATCCCCACCATGGGGAATGTGCTCTCAAAGTACTTTCCTGCAGCAGGGATACATCCTGGTTCTGTGAGATGTCAGTTTCTTATGTATGACTTGAGCTCTGTTCACTGCCAATCCTTTCTTCTGTACTGTGATGCTAAGCTTGCATCACCTCCCCTCCCAACAAGGTTCAAGTTCTGTGACATTTTTTTTGTGTAGCTCCCTCTGACTCTGGAGATTTAGGTCTATCACAAAGACAAAGAAGATCTACCTTGTTGATTTTGGATCCTGTTCCCTTAGAAAGCTTGTTGCAGTATTCTGGGCCTTATCTGAGTTTCTCCACGAAGTGTCTAAATGAATAAAGCAGAGTGACTAAGGTATGCATAAAAGTTCTAAATGTCTAAATATGACATTTCTATAAAATTTCCATAATTATTTCTATAAAAATTCTAGGCATGGATTCAGAAGTTCTTGGAATGAGAAGAGTTCCACCCTGGGATCCCACATCCCTTTCCTTCCCAGTGCCTGGAGAAAGAAAGGTCCTCATTCATTTATCAGCTTGTGTGTGTGTGAGCTGCCAGAAATCTGATTAAAGTTGTCTTTGTCAAGTTTCATAAGCTCAGCAGAGTGAGAAGCATGAAGAGGAAGACAGGATTAGTGAAGGAACAGTCACAGGAAAGGAGATGGAAAGTGCAGATTCTCATGTTAAAAATTTGTGGTACACCACAAATGCTTCCTCTTTAAGTCCTTTCTTTTGGATGTCTGCCACCATTTTTAAGCCATGCCTCATTTTTATGTATGTTTCCAAGGGTATGTTGTTGCTTACTTCAACATTCAGCCTGAAAGAAATTAAAAATTGGAACTGCTCTTGTGGTGGAAGAGTTACGTCTTTATATTTTTGCATGGTTCTCTTGTTATGAGACAGAAAACAGAAGATGGGGAACTTCAGCAGCCACCTCCTAATTTCCTGCCCTATTGTAATTACACTGTCTACAACACACACCTATACAGTGTGTGAGTGTGTGTGTATGTGTGTGTGACAAATCTCTTACTAAGTCGTTAGAGTAAATAAAACACCACATGTGTTAATACAGCTCAATAAATTTAATTTAGTGCACAAAACCAGTCTAGAATCTCCTTACTATGGTACTAATGTGGTTGAGGAGGGGGGATGGGAGGAAGGGAGGGAGAAGGAACTGGGATTAGTATGTAAAATAAGATAGGTTTTCAGTTAAATAAGAACTAATTTAAAAAATGGTACCATTTCTTAAAATTTGCCATATATGATTATATGCCGAAGAACTTTGTTTTCAGCAACAATGAGACCTACCTCACTTGGGGCCTACCACTGAAAAGTGCTGAAGAGCTCTTTTGGTCTCTGAGCCAGGATTTAAAAAAATATGCCTGTCAGCAGGAATTAGAAAGTTAAGAAAACAAATTCTTTGCTTCTCCAAAAATTAATGATAATTTTTGTTAATTTATGCATTGCTATGTTAATGATCACTAAGTCCTTGCAGGATTTAATATTAATATTCAGTTGATGAGGTAGTAGATATAACCTAACTATAATTTTTTTTCATGGTGTTTAATACTGAGCCAAATATTTGAACAGACATTTCTCCCATTGTATACTTTTACCTGTTTTGTTAAAAATCAAGTGCTTATATGTGTGTGGGTCAAGATCAGGATTTTTGATTTGATTCTATTGGTCTACTTATCTATTTTTGTGCCAATACCAGGCAGTTTTCAGGACTGTAGCTCTGTAGTCTGTAGTACAGCTTAAAGCTTTTGATAGTGATGGCTCCTGAAGTTCCTGTATTGTACAGGTATTGTTTTGTCTCTCCTGGGTCTTTTGTTTTTCCATATAAAGTTGAGTATTATACTTTCAAGGTCAGTGAAGAATTTTGTTGAGATTTTTGATGGGGATTGCATTGAATCTGTAGATTGCTTTTGGCAAGATTGCCATTTTTAATATGTTAATCCTACCTGTCCAAGACATGGGAAAGCTTTCCATTTTCTGTTATCTTCTTTAATTTTTTCTTTAAAGACACAATGTTCTTGCTATATATGTCTTTCACTTGTTTGGTAAGCATTACCTCAAGATAATGCATGTTGTTTGTGGCCATTATAAAGGGTAATGATTCTCTTATTTCTTTCCCAGCCCATTTGTTGTCTGCATATCATAGGTCTACTGATTTTTTTTTTTTAATTTAACTTATATCCTGCTTGTTTGTCGAAAGTGTTTATCAGTTGTATTACTTCCTTGGAGGTGATTTTTGGGTTGCTTATGTAAACTATCATATCATTTTATTAATTTATTTTTTACCTTACAATACTGTTCACTCTCATTCCTTCCCCCTCCTATCTACTCTGCAAAGAAGATAAGGCCTCCCCTAATACATCTCTAAGTCAGCTCACAGAAGCAGAACAAAGCTACCACCCTTCCACCCACATACCTGTGTCTAGGATGAGCAACTGATCTCTCCATATAGAAATGGCTCCTCTAAGTCAGTTTGTGCACTATAGTTAAGTCGTGGAGCCCCTGCTAGTGACCTCATATATGGACATATATGGACACACCATTGTCACCCTTTTTAAGAGAGTCTTAAGCAGGTTCTCCACATATCACAGGAGAGGGTGTGATTTCTCACTAGCTTGTGTCAGCTCCTTATATGAGTTTCTTCTTATGGTTTTGATTACTTTGTTCATGTTTTCACTCCACCCCTGACTTCAATTGCACTCCAGGAGCTTGGCCCAATGATTGGTGAAGTGACCAGACCCTCACCTAGCCATGAGCGGTTGCAGAAACGACCCAGCAAGATGTACACCTCTGACTCAGTAACATGTGCTGAGATTCTGACCAGATTCTGACCATACTTTTGTAAGACCCTTAGAAAAAGGAGTCTCCCATTTTCGGGCAGTACCGCCAAGAACTCAATGTCCAGTATAGTAGCTGAAACATGCAAGAGACTTTAATGAACAGGAAATGTTTGCGCAAAAGGGCTCCCTCAGCATGCAGGCTAGAAAGAAGACCCATTCCCCGGGCACAGGTGTTTTTAAAGGCAAAACCCACAAGCTTAGGGTGGGAGTATGACCCTCTGTCCATTGAGTTGGTGACCCTTTTAGGCCGCATGCTCTTGGTGTTAGGGTCAACAGATCTTAGGGCCTCAGGGTGTGCTAATTAATCTTTTTTTTTTTCAGAATTTATATTTATTTTTCAGAATTTATTTTCAGAATTTATATTTTTTTGGAAAGGCTAACACTTTCCAAATGTCATTATTACTGCTATTTTTTCGTGATATTCAGTGTTTTTTTTTTTAATTTTTTTTTATAACCAAGTCCATTTAAATGAAAAAAAAAAAACATTTATAGACAATATTTGGGAATTTGGGCATCATTCTTTCCAAACTACTTCCCGCTGGTAAGGGGCACTGTCATTGGGGATTCTAAGAAGATGAAGAAATCCTGGCTGTAGTGTGTAAGGCTTCCTTGACCAGCTGTTTTGAATGTAGGATCAACTGGTACTCTGTTTCAGGCGGTCTGGCTTGATCAAACCACATTGGTTAGTAAGGAATCCACAGCTTTTCATTTTCTGTGGAAACAAAAATAGAAATCCTTTTCCCCAGTAACTTGTCCTTGAACTTAAATTTTGGATTCAAAGCATTTTTTATATTTAATTTATTATTTTACATGTCAATCGCAGTTCCCTCTCTGTCGCTCCCTCCCAACATTCCTCCCTTTTACCCTCTCTGTCGCTCACATGCATCCTAAACACCCTCCCCTCCCATCCCCCCACTCCAATTCCATATGTAGGGGAATGCCATCCAGTTGGGGTCATGTAGATCTGACAGGTCATGTGAAGTAGGGACTAGGGCTTCTCCCCTATCTCTACGTTAAGGCAGTTATCCCTCCATGGGGGATATGTTTGCAAGGTCCTTTTGTGTACCAGGAATACATCCTGGCTCTACTGTGTGAGGTTCCTTAGAATGCTCAGTCCTTCTGGCTGAGACCCATATTCAGGGGGCCTTGAGTCAGTCCCATGCTGGCTTCCCAGCTATCAGCCTGGTGGCCCCTTAGCTCCTCCTTATTCATGTAATCTGTCTCTATTTGTTTCTGCACCCTGGTTTTGTCCTCTCCATCTGCATCTGGGTTCTAGTTTGACTCACTGTTTATTGTTGTTTGCTCCTGTTTCCAACAGGTATTAGATAATGGGCTCCATGGATAAATTAGTTGTTGATCTCACTATCCAGGAAGGTCATTTATGGTAGCCTTTCCACAGATGTTCAAATTGTTAGGTGACGGCAGTCTTGTAGTTCTCTAGACTTTTATTTAGGTTCAGTTTTCATTTCAAACCAATAATGAATCCCTCTTTTATGTTCTCCCTCTCTCTCTCTCTCTCTCTCTCTCTCTCTCTCTCTCTCTCTCTCTCTCTCCTGTCTTCTATTCCTAACCAGGCTCAATCTTCCTAGTTGTACATGTGTTCATTTCTTCACCCTCGTTTTCTCCTAGTACTCTCTCCATTCGCTGCCCCCCTTACTTCCCCTGCCCTCTGGGGGACTCATCCCTTCCCACTTCTGTGAGGGATTTATATGAATCACTTAGAATACACCTTGTATCCTAGTTCCTCTGGTGGTGTGAATTATAGGCTGGTGATCTTTGATCTAGGTTTAAAATACATATATGAGTGAGTACATACTATGTTCCTCTTTTTGTGACTGGGTTACCTCATTCAGGATGGTTACTTCTAGTGCCATCCACTTACCTGCAAATTTCAAGATACCATTATTTTTTTTCTGCAGAGTAGTATTCCATTGTGTAGTTGTGCCACATCTTCATTTTCCATTCTTCAGTTGAGGGGAATCTAGGTTTCTTCCAGGTTCTTGCTATTACAAATAGTGCTGCTATGAACATAGTTGAACAGATGTCTTTGTTGAATGGATGTGGATCATTTGGGGATTGCTGGGTCCTGTGTTAAAAAAAATTCCCATTTTCCTGAGGAACTGCCATACTGATCTCCAAAATGGCTGTCTGAGTTTGCACTCCCACCAGCAGTGGAGGAGTGTTCCCCTTTCTCCACATCCTCTTCAGCATGAGTTGTCATTGGTGTTTCTAATTTTAGCCATTCTGGCAGGAGTAAGATGTTATCTCAAAGTTGTTTTGATTTGCATTTCCCTGATAGCTAAGGATGTGGAGCATTTTCTTAAGTGTCTTTCAGCCTTTTTGATTTCCTCTATTGAGAATTCTTTCTTCAGTTCTGTTCCCTATTTTTAATAGGGTTATTGGGTGTTTTGTTGGCTAGTTTCTTGAGTTCTTTGTACATTTTGAGATCAGCCCTTTGTCGGATATAGCATTGGTGAAAATATTTTCCCAGTCTGTGGGCTGCCGTTTGTTCTTGTCCACTGTGTCCTTTGCCTTACAGAAGCCTCTAAGTTTGAAGACTTCCCATTCATTAATTGTTGCTCTCAGTGTCTGTGCCCCTGGAGTTATGTTCAGGAAGCGGTCCCCTATACCAATTTATTCAAGGGTACCTCCTACTTTCTCTTCTAAGAAGATCAATGTGGCTGGATTGATGTTGAGGTCTTTGATCCATTTGGACTTGAGTTTTGTGCATGGCGACTGACATGGATCTCTCTGCAGTCTTCTTCACACCCTCATCAGGAATGGTGATGTCCCAAGAAATTCTTTTATTTTATAGGGTTGTTTTGTCTACCCTGGGTCTTTTGTTTTTCCATATAAAGTTGATTATTATCCTTTCAAGGTCAGTGAAGAATTGTGGTGGGATTTTAATGGGCATTTCATTGAATCTGTAGATTGCTTTTGGCAAGATTGCCATTTTTCCCATGTTTATCCTACCTATCCAAGAGCATGGGATATCTTTCCATTTTCTGGTGTCTTCTTTAATTTCATTCTTTAGAGCCACATAGTTCTTATTATATAGGTCTTTTACTTGTTTGGTAAGTGATACAACGAGATACTTTATGTTGCTTGTGATTATTGTAAAGGGTGATGTTTCTCTGATTTTTTTTTTTTTTTGTTGTTGTTGTTGTTTCTTTGTCGTCTGAAAAAAGTAGGGCTACTGATTTTTTTGAGTTTATCTTGTATCCTGCTAGTTTGCTAAAGGTGTTTATCAGCAGTAGGAGTTCCCTATTAGAATTTATAGTTGTCACTCTTGTAACCTATCATATCATCTGCAAATAGAGACAGTTTGACTTCTTCCTTTCCACTTTGGTCCCCCTGATCTCCTTTTGTTGTCTTATAGCTTTAGCTAGAACTTCCAGAACAATATTGAAGAGATATGGAGAGAGAGGACAGCCTTATATTGGTCCTGATTTTAGAGGAATTGGCTTAAGTTTCTCTCCATTCAGTTTGATGTTGGCAGTTGGTTTGCTGTATATTACTCTTATTATGTTTAGGTATGCTCCTCTTATCCCTGATCTCTCAAAGACCTTTATCATGAAGGGGTGTTGAATTTTGTCGAAACCTTTTTCAGCATCTAGGGAGATAATCATATGGTTTTTGTTTTTCAATTTGTTTATATTGAGGATCACGTTAATAGATTTTCATAGGTTAAACCATCCCTGCAATCCAGGGACGAAGACTACTTGGTAATGGTGGGTCATTTCTTTGGTGTATTCTTGAATTCGGTTTGCCAGTATTTTATTGAATATTTTTGCATCAATGTTTATCGGGAATATTGGTCTGTAGTTTTCTTTCTTAGTTGGGTCTTTGTGAGGCTTGGGTACCAAAGTTATTGTGGCCTCATAAAAAGCATTTGGCAATGAACCTTCTGTTTCTATTTTGTGGAACAGTTTGGGGATTAGTGGTTAGTATGTCTTCCTTGAATGCCTGGTAGAATTCTGCACTGAATCCATCTGGCCCTGGACTTTTTTTGGTTGGAAGGGTTTCATTGAGGGATATAGGTCTATTTAAGTTGTCTGTTATTTATTTAATTTTGATAAGTAATAGTTATCCAGAAATTTGTCCATTTCCTTTGAATTTTCAATTTTTGTGGAGTACAAATTTTCAAAGTATGACCTGAAAATTGTCTGGATTTCATTTGTGTCCATTGTTATGTTCCCTTTTCATTCTGATTTTGTTAATTTGCATGTTCCCTCTCTGCTTTTTTTGTTAATTTGGATAAAGTTTTGTCTATCCTGTTGATTTTCTCAAAAAACCAACTCTTCACTGCATTGATTTTTTGTATTGTTTTCCTGCTTTCTATTTTGTTGATTTCAGCCCCTCAAGTTGATTATTTCCTGGTGTCTACTCCTATGGGGTGAGTTCGCTTCTCTCTGTTATAAGGTTTTCATTTGGGCTGTTAATTTTCTTGTGTGACTGTCCTCTGTTTTCTTCATATGGGCACTTAGTGCAATGAACTTCCCTCGTAGCACTGCTTTCAAGGTGTCCCATAAGTTTGGGTATGTTGTGTCCAATTTCTCATTGAATATTAGAAAGTCCTTAATTTCTTTCTTTATTTCTTCTTTGACCCAGGAGTGGTGCAATTGCACATTGTTAAGTTTCCATGAGTTTGCAGGTTTTCTGCTATTTGTGTTGTTGTTGAATTCCAATTTTAAAGCTTGGTGATCTGATAACTACAGGGGACTATTCCTATTCTCTTGTATCTGTTGAGGTTTGTTATGCCACCTAGTATGTGGTCGATTTTAGAGAATGTTCCATGTTGAGCAGACAAGAAGGTATATTCTTTTGTGTTTGGATGGAATGTTCTATAGATGTCTGTTAACCCCCGTTGAGACATAACTTCTGTTAGTTCTTTTGTTTTTTTGTTGAGTTTCTGATTTGTGGTCCTGCCTAGTTTTGACAGTGGTGTATTGAAGTCTCCCACTATAAGTGTGTGAGGTTTTATATGAGCTTTGATTTTTAGTAGCATTTCTTTTATGAATGTGGGTGCCTTTGTAATAGGGGAATAGATGTTCAGAACTGAGACTTTGTGTTGATAGCTTTCACCTGTGATGAATATGAAATGACCGTCTTGATCTCTTTTGATTAATTTTTGTTTGAAATCTAACTTGTTAGATATTAACACAGCCATGCCTGCTTGCTTCTTGGTTCCATTTGATTTGAAAATCTTTTCCCAACACTTTACCCTGAGGTAATGTCTATCTTTGAAGTTAAATGGATTCTGTCTTTGTATCCATTCTGTTAGCCTTTGTCTTTTTATATGTGAGTTAAGACCATTAATTTTGAGGGTGAGTAAGAACCATTGATTGTTGATGCTAGATTGTTTTAGGTTTGTTGTTAGCAGTGGTATTGTGAGTATATTTTTTCTGCTTTACCCCTGGTTTCTGGTGTAGTTAGATTATGTGTTGCCTCCATTTTTGTGGGCTTAGTTAACTTCCTTGGGTTGGAGTTTTCCTTCCAATACTTTCTGTAGGGCTGGATTTGTAGATACGTATTGGGAAAATCTGCTTGTTTCATTAAATATCTTGTTTTCTCCATCTATAGTGATTGAGAGTTTGCTGGATATAGTAGCCTAGGCTGGCATCCATGTTCTCTTAATACTTGTAGAACATCTATCCAGGACCTTCTGGCCTTGAGGGTTTCCATGGAGAAGTCAGGTGTAATTTTGATAGGTCTGTCTTTATATGTTACCTGTCCTTTTTCCTTCACTGCTCTTAATATTCTTTCTTTATTCTGTATGCTAGGTGTTTTGATTATTATATGTCGAGGGGTCTTTTTTCTTTGGTCCAGCCTATTTGGGGTTCGGTATGCTTCTTGTACTTTCATAGGCATGTCCTTATTCTGATTGGGAAGGTTTTCCTCGAAGATTTTGTTGAATATGTTTTTGGCACCTTTGTGCTGTGCTTCTTCACCTTCCTCTATGCCTATTATTCTTAGGTTTGGCCATTTCACGGTGTCCCACATTTCCTGGATGTTTTGTGTTAAGGATTTGTTGGATTTATGATTTTCTTTGGTCGATGAATCTATTTCTTCTAGTTTATCTTCTGCGCCTGAGATTCTCTCTTCCATCTCTTGAATTCTGTTGGTTATGCTTGCATCTGTAGTTCCCGATTTTTTGCCCAGTTTTTCTATTTCCAGCAGGCCTTGGGTTGGTGTTGCCTTTATTTTCTCTATTTCAGTTTTCAAGTCTTGAACCGTTTCCTTCACCTGCTTAATTGTTTTCTTTTTCTCTTGGCTTTCTGTACTTTCTTTACTTTCCTTAAGGAATTTGTTCATTTCTTCCACTTTTTTGTTTGTTTTTTCCTCCATTTCTTTAAGGGATTTTCTCACATCTTCTTTGAGGGCCTCTATCATTTTTATGGCGGTAATTTTTAAGTCGTTCCCTTCTCCTTCCTCTGCTTTGTTGTTGTGTTTCTTTCTAGTTTTTGTAGTTTCCCTAGATTCTGGTGGTGTCATGCTTGTCTTTCTGTTGTTAGGTGTTTTCTTGTATTGCTGTCTTCCCAAAGCTTCTTCCAGTAGGTGTTGGTGGGGTCTCCCCCTCTTTCTATGGTACTTCCCCGGTGGGCTTATGTGGGTCAGAGGTTCAATATCTGTAGCTCTGGGTGGTCCAAGCTTTATAGGAGTTCTCTCCACAGACAGGGAACCAGGGATGGGGTCAGGGATGAGGATCCAGTAGAAGATGCCTGTAGAAACTCAGAGTGGTCCCACAGAGATAGGCTGGCAGAAGAGGACAATGGCTGGCCTATACTTGGGAAGTTTCTGCTAGATTGTCGGATCTCACTGAAACTGGCACTCTCTAGCTGAGGCCTCTTTCTTTAGTATGTTTTGGGGGTCAAGTACCTTGCTGGCAGGAACTGAGATTGGACCTGCAGAGATAGGCGGATCTCTGGGAGGTGCCCAGGACTCCAGCAGAGGACAGGAGGTGGGGTCAGAGACCAAGCAGGTGGAAATTACTGGTGGTCCCGCGTGGATAGGCAGGTCTCCTTTGTTCAGAGTTTCTCCGAGAAGTCCCCGAAGTAGGGAGGACTGTTGGCTTCAACTACTGCCCCATGGCTCAAACAGAGTGGCGGGACAGTGGGCAGTGTAGGCCCAGGGTAGGGGGGGGCAGGCTCGCGATAGGGATGGGTGGGGGGTGTATCAGAGTCCAAAGGTGCTCTCGATGGGGTCAGGACACTGTGCTAATTAATCTTGCATGTGCAAGTTTTCTCTTTGTTTCCTAAGGACCCTATTTACTACCTGTTGACTCATGGAATGGAGGGGCAGTATGAA
Source organism: Phodopus roborovskii (assembly GCF_943737965.1). Lineage (NCBI taxonomy): Eukaryota > Metazoa > Chordata > Mammalia > Rodentia > Cricetidae > Phodopus > Phodopus roborovskii. Next base: position 135,553 of record NW_026125842.1, on the reverse strand, counting down.
TTCTTGGCATCCTGCCATCTCAGGACCTTTTGAGGGGAAGTTAGCAAATTCCAGATCAGACTGTCCTTTATTTCAAGTGGGGGGGGTTACTTTTTTTGTATTTCATTCCCCTCTTTTTCTTTTGTCAATAGTTCTAATCTTAGAATGATAGAAATTAAAAGGCATTCTCCTCTTGGCTCCAGAGGCTCCTGTAGTGCTATATAAGTACCATAATCTGGACAGCACTCATTTATTTTTTAAGAAAAGTAACATTTTTTGCAACAGTAAGCAACAAGAGAGAAATAAAAATGAGCAGTTGTAAGAGGCTATCCATGGGTCCTATGACCTTGAGTGGCATGGGGGTGGGTCTAAAGGAGGAGGACATATTCTGGACCGGCCGCAAATTGGGCCTTTTCTCCAAGTTTCACCAGGAGTCTCAAGGTTTCCTGTGTGGTGACATCTCAGGTAATCTGGATCTCCAACTTGGAAGTGATGTGGAACTTCCAAGTCTCCCGCCGAGTAGGCCTCCTGGAGTTGCTTCCATGCTCTCTATCTCACTCATTTGAGCACCTTAAGCCAAGCAATCAGAGGCTGGGAGAACAGCACATCAGCACTATGTACAGAGGCACTTTCCACTAGTGGAGCCCCCCCCCCATAGATCCATTTATAGGGGTTCAGCCCAAACAGTCCAGGGGTGTTTTTAACGCTGAAAATCACAAAGGGTAGGAGAGCTATCCAATCATCAATGCCAGTCTCTGCGGTAAATTTAGTGAAGATCTCCTTAATGGTTTAATTTATTCTTTCTACCTGAGCATTGGGATCTGCATGTGCAATTTAATTTTAATCAATCCCCAATATCTTGGCCAGTGATTGACTTACCTGGTCAACAAAAACTGGACCATTGTCTGATTTTACTACCTTAGGTATTTTAAATCTTTGGAAAATTTTCTTCAGTAATTTTTTTTAACCACTACAGTTGAGACAGCCCCATACACATGAACAGCTGAAAAAGCATACCTGCTGCCTGTTAATGTTTATGGACCTCTCTTTAGCTAGGCTAGAAGTACTGCTGCCCCAGCCCTTTCTTTTATTTATTTATTTATTTATTTTTATTTAATTTTATATAACAAAGTCCAATTAAATGAAAACAAACATTTATACACAATATTTGGGAATTTGGACGTCGTTCTTTTCAATCTACTTCCTGCTGGTAAGGGGCGCTGTCTAGGGGGATTCGAAGAAGATTCAGATATCCTAGCTGTAGTCTGTAGGGCTGTTTTGTCCAGCTGTGTGGAATGTAGGATCAGCTTGTACTCTGTTTCAAGCGGTCTGGCGTGATCAAACCACATTAGTCTGGAAGGAATCCACATCTTTTCATTTTCTGTGGAAACAAAAATAGAAATACTTTTCCCCAGTAACTTGTTCTTCAACTTAAATTTTGGAGTCAAAGTGTTTTTTTTTTTTTTTTAATTTATTATTTTACATGTCTATCCCAGTTCCCTCTCCCTACCTCCCTCCCTCCCTCCCCTCCAGCTCTCTCTCCCTCCTTCCCTCCCTTTTGCCCTCTCTGCCCTCTCCCATGCACTCTAAACACCCTCCCCTCCCAACCCCCCACCACAATACCATATGTAGGGGAATGCCATCCAGTTGGGGTCATGTAGATCTGACAGGTCCTATGAAGTAGGGACTAGGGCTTCTCTCCTATCTCTAGAATAAGGCAGTTATCCCTCCATGGGGGATATGTTTGCAAAGTCCTTTTGTGCACCAGGGATACATCCTGGCTCCACTGTCTGAGGTCTCTTAGACTGCTCAGAGCTTCAGGCTGAGACTCATATTCAGGGGGGTCCGAGTCAGTCCCCTGTTGGCTTCCCAGCTATCAGTCTAGTGGCTCTTAGCTCCTCCTTGTTCAGGTAAGCTGTCTCTATGTACTTCTACCGCATGGTCTTGTCCTCTCCATCTGCTTCTGGGTTCTAGTTCGACTCAGTGTTTATGTATGGGTGTTTGCGCCTGTTTTCAACAGGCATTAGTTGAGAACTCCATGGAGAAGTTAGTTGTTGATCTCACTCTCCGGGAAGGGCATTTATGATAGCCTTTCCACGGGAGCTGAGATTGTTGGTTGGGAGCAGTCTTTTAGTTCCCTCGACCTTTCTTTGTGTTCATCTTTATCTTCAAACCAATATTGGCTCCCTCTTTTATGTTCTCTCTCTCTGTCTCTGTCTCTGTCTCTCTCTCTCTCTTTCCTATTTTCCATTCCTAACCAGGCTCAATCCTCCTGGTCGCACATGCCTTCCTCTACTCCCTCTCATTTTCTCCTACTTCTCTCTCCATTAGCTGTCCTCCTCCACTTTACCTGAGGTCTGGGGGACTTGTCCCTTCCCAGTTCTGTGAGGGACTTTATATGAATCTCTTAGAATACAAGTTGTATCCTAGTTCCTCTGGTGATGTGAATTATAGGCTGGTGATCATTTGATCTAGTTCAAAAATCCATATATGAGTGAGTACATACTGTGTTTCTCATTTTGTGACTGGGTTACCTCATTTAGGATGGTTTCTTCAAGTGCCATCCACTTGCCTGCGAATTTCAAGATACCATTATTTTTTTCTGCAGAGTAGTATTCCATTGTGTAGATGTGCCACATCTTCATTAACCATTCTTCAATTGAGGGGCATCTAGGTTGCTTCCAGGTTCTTGCTATTACAAATAGTGCTGCTATGAACATAGTTGAACAGATGGCTTTGTTGCATTGATGTGAATCCTTTGGGTATATGCCTAAGAGGGGGATTGCTGGGTCCTGTGGTAAACTAATTCCCATTTTCCTGAGGAACCGCCATACTGATCTCCAAAATGGCTGTATGAGTTTGCACTCCCACCAGCAGTGGAGGAGTGTTCTACTTTCTCCACATCCTCTCCAACATAAGTCATCACTGGTGTTTCTAATTTTAGCCATTCTGGCAGGGGTAAGATGGTATCTCAAAGTTGTTTTGATTTGCATTTCCCTGATAGCTAAGGATGTGGAGCATTTTCTTAAGTGTCTTTCAGCCTTTTTGATTTCCTCCATTGAGAATTCTTTCTTCAGTTCTGTACCCCATTTTTTAATAGGGTTATTTGGTGTTTTGTTGACTAGTTTCTTGAGTTCTTTGTATATTTTGGAGATCAGCCCTTTGTCGGATATAGGATTAGTGAAAATCTTTTCCCAGTCAGTGGGCTGCCGTTTGGTCTTGTCCACTGTGTCCTTTGCCTTACAGAAGCCTCTAAGTTTGAAGAGGTCCCATTTATTAATTGTTTCTTTCAGTGTCTGTGCCCCTGGAGTTATGTTCAAGAAGCGGTCTCCTATACCAATTTGTTCAAGGGTACCTCCTACTTTCTCTTCTAAGAGGTTCAATGTGGCTGGATTGATGTTGAGGTCTTTGATCCATTTGGACTTGAGTTTTGTGCATGGGTCTATCTGCAGTCTTCTACACACCCTCATCCAATTGTGCTAGCACCATTTGTTGAAGATGCTGTCTTTGCCCCATTGTATAATTTTAGCTGTTTTGTTGAAAATCAGGTGTTCATAGGTGCGTGGATTAATATCAGGATTTTCAATTCGATTTCATTGGTCTACCTGTCTATTTTTATGCCAATACCAGGCTGTTTTCAGAACTATAGCTCTGTAGTAGAGATTAAAGTCAGGAATGGTGATGCCTCCTGAAGTCCTTTTATTGTATAGGGTTGTTTTGGATATTCTGGATCTTTTGTTGTTCCATATAAAGTTCATTATTATCCTTTCAAGGTCGGTGAAGAATTGTGGTGGGATTTTAATGGGGATTGCATTGAATCTGTAGATTGCTTTTGGTAAGATTGCTATTTTTACTATGTTTATCCTACCTAACCAAGAGCATGGGAGGTCTTTCCATTTTCTGGTATCTTCTTTAATTTCTTTCTTTAGAGTCACAAAGTTCTTATTATATAGATCTTTTACTTGTTTGGTAAGCGTTACACCAAGATACTTTATGTTGCTTGTGGCTATTGTAAAGGGTGATGTTTCTCTGATTTCTTTCTCTGCCTCTTTGTCGTCTGAAAAAAATAGGGCTACTGATTTTTTTGAGTTTATCTTGTATCCTGCTAGTTTGCTGAAGGTGTTTATCAGCTGTAGGAGTTCCCTGGTAGAGTTTATTGGGTCGCTTATGTAAACTATCATATCATCTGCAAATAGAGACAGTTTGACTTCTTCCTTTTTAATTTGGATGCCCTTGATCTCCTTTTGTTGTCTTATAGCAGTAGCTAGAACTTCTAGTACGATATTGAAGAGATATGGAGAGAGGACAGCCTTGTCCCTGATTTTAGAGGAATTGGCTTAAGTTTCTCTCCATTCAGTTTGATGTTGGCAGTTGGTTTGCTGTATATTGCTCTTATTATGTTTAAGTATGTTTCTGTTATCCCTGACCTCTCTAATACCTTTATCATGAAAGGGTGTTGAATTTTATCGAAGGCTTTTTCCGCATCTAGGGAGATAATCATATGGTTTTTCTTTTTCAGTTTGTTTATATGGTGGATCACGTTGATAGATTTTCGTATGTTAAACCATCCCTGCAATCCAGGTATGAAGCCTACTTGATCATGGTGGATGATTTCTCTGATGTATTTTTGAATTCGGTTTGCCATTATTTTATTGAGTATTTTGGCATCGATGTTCATCAGGGATATTGGTCTGTAGTTTTCTTTCTTAGTTGTGTCTTTGTGAGGTTTGGGTACTAAAGTTATTGTGGCCTCATAAAAAGAGTTTGGCAATAAACCTTCTGTTTCTATCTTGTGGAACAGTTTGAGGAGTAGTGGTATTAGTTCTTCCTTGAATGTGTGGTAGAATTCTCCGCTGAATCCATCTGGCCCTGGACTTTTTTTCGTTGGAAGTCTTTCGATGACTGCTTCTATTTCATTTTTGGTTATAGGTCTATTTAAGTTGTTTGTCTGTTCTTGATTTAATTTTGGTAAGTGATAGTTATCCAGAAACTTGTCCATTTCCTTTGAATTTTCAATTTTTGTGGAATACAGATTTTTGAAGTATGACCTGAAAATTGTCTGGATTTCTTCTGTGTCTGTTGTTATGTTCCCCATTTCGTTTCTGATTTTTTTTAATTTGCATGTTCTGTCTCTGCTTTCTCGTTAATTTGGATAAAGGTTTATCTATCTTGTTGATTTTCTCAAAAAACCAACTCTTCACTGCATTGATTTTTTGTATTGTTTTCCTGGTTTCTATTTTGTTGATTTCAGCCCTCAAGTTGATTATTTCCTGGCGTCTGCTCCTGCTGGGTGAATTCGCTTCTCTCTGTTCTAAGGTTTTCAGTTGGGCTGTTAATTCATTTATTTGACTATCCTCTGTTTTCTTCATATTGGCACTTAGTGCAATGAACTTCCCTCGTAGCACTGCTTTCAAGGTGTCCCATAAGTTCAGGTATGTTGTATCATCATTCTCGTTGAATATTAGAAAGTCTTTAATTTCTTTCTTTATTTCTTCTTTGACCCATGAGTGGTGCAATTGCACATTGTTAAGTTTCCATGAGTTTGCAGGTTTTCTGCTATTTGTGTTGTTGTTGAATTCCAATTTTAAAGCATGGTGGTCCGATAAGATACAGGGGACTATTCCTATTCTCTTGTATCTGTTGAGGTTTGTTATGTCTCCTAGTATGTGGTCGATTTTAGAGAAGGTTCCATGTGGAGCAGAGAAGAAGGTATATTCTTTTGTCTTTGGATGGAATGTTCTATAGATGTCTGTTAGCCCCAGTTGAGACATAACTTCTGTTAATTCTGTTGTTTCTTTGTTGAGTTTCTGATTTGTGCTCCTGTCTAGTGTTGAGAGTGGTGTATTAAAGTCTCCCACTATAAGTGTGTGAGGTTTTATATGAGCTTTGAGTTTTAGTAGTGTTTCTTTTACGAATGTGGGTGACTTTGTATTAGGGGCATAGATGTTCAGAATTGAGACTTTGTGTTGATGGATTTCTCCTGAGATGAATATGAAATGACCGTCTTCATCTCTTTTGACTAGTTTTGGTTTGAAGTCTAACTTGTTAGATATTAGGATAGCTACGCCTGCTTGCTTCTTATTTCCATTTGATTGGAAAATCTTTTCCCAACCCTTTACCCTGAGGTAATGTCTATCTTTGGAGCCAAGATGTGTTTCTTGTATGCAGCAGAAGGATGGATTCTGTCTTCATATCCATTCTGTTAGCCTGTGTCTTTTTATAGGTGAGTTAAGACCATTAATGTTGATGGTGAGTAAGGTCCATTGATTGTTGATGCAGCAGGACCGTAGGTGGGGTAGGGCACAGGGTAGGGGGGTTATGCTGGAGGTTGGGATGGTTGGGGGTGTATCAGAGCTCCAAGGGTGCTCTCAATGGGGACCAGAGACAGGAGCAGCAGGATCAGGGGCCAATCCAAGGAGTTCACCCCAGCCCTTTCTTTACCTTTATTTCTTTACCTTAACTGCCCCCAGCAGTGAACCTGTCAACATCTCCCCAGCCAGTGGGATATCATTAAGATCTTTGCAAACCCCAGTCTCTTAAACCAACAGTTTATGGCAGTCATGAGTCACTGGTTCATCAGTCTCCTCAGGCAGAAGAGTGGTGGGATGAGGTTGGCTGGTGGAGCCAACACAATCTTCTCAGTCTCTCAGTGAGAAACCGGCTTTGGTGGTGAGTCATTCAGGTGTTGGTCATCATCAGTTGGGGGCTGCCAGACAATGCTCTCCAATGCATGGTGGGCCATTATAGTTGCTTTATGCCCCAAAGTCAACTTGGCAGCTCAATAGCTTTTAGACATCCAGGCCATCCCCTGGCTACAGGATCAGGCTTCTATGACAGATAAGCAACTGGTCAGTTCCATGGCCCTAGGGATTTGAACAAAACTCCCCAGGCTCCCTTATGCTCGTCCACATAAAGGGTAAAAGGTTGTTTACATCAGGGAGGTTTAGAGCAGGTGTTCTCAGATCGACATTTTAATGGCATCAAATGCCTACTGATGCTCTGGGGTTCAGGGAGAATTTTATCTTAGTCAGCAGGGAGCTGCTAAGGTCTGGAAACCTGAGATCCATAGCCTGCAAAACCCAGATGTCCCCAGAAATTCTCTTACTTGACTGGCCATCATTGGGGAATTTTAAACCCTTGGGGAAGTCAGGTCCAGGTGAGCTGACCAGTTCTGCATATGTCAGGGTCCTTCCATTCAAAGGCAAAAAGCAGTTGACTGGTGGGATGTAACCTAGAACTAGTGGATACCCGGCCCATGACAAGGTCCACTGTTCTTTGGATAGTCCATGAATCACCTTGGGCTTGGGACAAGGGTCCAAACTCCTGTCTCCCTTTAATTTTATCTTTTCTTAGGGCTAGGACCTTTGACACCTTGTTTGTCTTCTTGGCACAGTCCTTTGACAAAAACACATAACATCAGACGCATCAGACATACATCAAACATATATGTTGCAAGCTCTATCTTACCTCCAATTGGCAATGGAATTGAGTCTGGGGGTCGACCAGATCTCGGTGGAACCTCTAAAATGTAAGACCCTCAGAATGAAGAGTCTCCCAGTTTTGGTCGGTACCCACAAGAACTCAACGTCCAATCCAGTTGCTGCAACACGCAGGAGACTTTAATGAATGGGAAATGTTTGCTCAAATAGGCTCCCTCAGCAGGAAGGCTACAGAGAAGCCCCATCCCCTGGGCACAGGTGTTTTTAAAGGCAAAACACACAAGCTTAGGGAGGGGGTGTGGCCCTCTGTCCATTGAGTACTTGGCCCTTTGAAGCCAGATGGTCTTGCTGTTAAGGTCAGTAGACCATAGGGCCTCAGGATGTGTTAATGAATTTTGTCTGGGCAAGCTATCTCTTTGTTTCCTAAGGACCCTATTTACCACCTGTTGACTCACAGAAAGGTGGGGTAGTGTAAATTCTTGGTATCCTGCTGTAGGAATTAAGACCTTGGCAAAGAACTCATTCCCCCTCCTACTGCCCTCAGGGTGAGCAACTGTAACCCTGGATAACTGAAGAGATGATTTCAAATGCAAAATGCTAATGCTCTTTTGGCTCCCACAGCCCTGAAAGTGCCCTAACCAATCCTTGGACCCTGAGATGACTAACTGCCGACCCCTTTTGCTTCCCCCCTCCTCTATCTGGTGCTGGCTTGTGTAAGCTAGCCCCCAGGAGTAAAGTGGGGATATAATAAAAAGCCTTCTTAATATTCAAGAGAGTCCAGTGTTATTAACCTTGACACCCTCCACAGTTTCAAAGGCTTCTACAGCAGCTCAGGGGCTGCAAGTGGAGGTCCTTACCAAGATTCTGAAAGCAAAGTAAGAGGACAGGGTCGTCCCTTGTGCAAGCAGGGACATATTGGGGGTAAATAAGTAAATAAATAGAAAAAAGAGAGCTGGGGAATTCACCCAGAAAGGTTGAATTAGAATTTCAATTAAAGGAACTTTTAGAGAAACAGGAAACTGCACTAAAGACAGAAAATTTCTAAGGCTTTTTAAAATCCATTCAACAAGCTAGTAAAAGTGAGGAAGATGAGCATAAGAGGCTATCCAAGAATCCTCTGGGTGCCCGTGCAGATCAGAAAAATACCTTATCTTCAGGGAAAGGCAGGACTTTTCCTAAGGACCCTGGAGCACATCCCTAGGAGAGCGCCCTCCCCAAAACTGGCACCATAGCTGTCTCAGAGCTGCACCAGGGCTTGGAGAAGCAAAGGTGAGACCCAGCTTACAAACTAGGTCAGCAAGAACTCAGAGTTCCTACAATGGTGATTGCTTGCTTTTCAAACAGCTGCAGTCACAGATGAGCTGCAGCTGGCCAGCACAGGCCTAGAGAGCAAAGGCAGGATGAGACCTAGATGCCTGCTGCTTTAGGAGCTGCTGATGTGGCTAACACCCAGTCAAGAGTATGGAATAACTAAAAGAGAAAGTGTTTTAAGGACTCATAAAAAATAAAAAATAAAAAAAAGAGAAAAAGAAAAAAGAAGTGGAAAAAAGTTACATATATTGGGATTTGTTCAGATTTTGCTTGTTCTTAATTCAAGATTTAGTTACAACACCTGCATTACAAGAGATTTCATTTAAAGATGTTCTATTTCAACAAACTAATCTTGGTCTAAAGGAGAGCTTAAAAATGTATGTATGTTCTGTATGTATGGTGTGGCCTCACATGTGAGTGCCTGAGAGTCTGAAGTGTGATTGTGAATATGTGAATGTGTGAATTCCAACAATAGGTACTACTTAAATTGCTTGAGAGAGAGAGAGAGAGAGAGAGAGAGAGAGAGAGAGAGAGAGAGAGAGAGAGTCAGGGTTTGAGATCTGCATCTCCCATGACTGTCTTGCAGAGTGAAACAGTAGGAAATGGTCAAAGCCAGAATGGCCTGAGAGCCAGAGAAATCTGTATGGATGGTTCAAAAGAGTTTAGCAGAGGAGAGAATACAAAATTCTTCCTAAATTTTGGTGGTTAAAAAAGAAATTGAAAGAATGGGGGTTAATATAAGATTTGAGAAAAACTACTGTAAGGAAGCCTCAGGGAATTGCAGCCCTGTTTGGCCCTCCACCTAGAAAGGTGTCAGTGAAAATGCAAATGAGACCATGTCAGCTAATGAAAGCTTTCCAGGTCATAGTAGAAAGTTTTCAAAAGTATTTGGGACTTATGTTATATCCTAAAGAAATTAGGCCTCAAAAAATTAAAAATTAGAAAAGATAGCTTATGATCATTGAATGATTTTCAGAAGTTATTAGGAAATATTTCAATGGTTACGTCATTTTTTAAAGCATCTACTGGTGATTTGAAACCTTTAAGCAATATCCTAAAAGGAGATAGTGATCCCAATTCACCTAGACAGCTAAATGAAGAGAGTAGACAAGTTGTCTTACAATTGGAGAAGGCAATCCAACATCAGCAGATATGGTATATTGACTATGCAAAATCATGCTTCTCATACAGCATAGGGATCATTGTTATGGTTGCATTTACCTGTTTCCCCAGCCAAAGTGATAAATCCTTATTTTGAAGCAGTAGCTTATGTGGTACAAAAATGCCATATGGACTCTAGGAGATATTTTGTCAAGGAAGCAAATGTAATACATGTTCTCTATACCAAACAGTAAGTTGATTGATTATTTCAAAACATTGATTCATGAACAATTGCTTTTACTCAGTTTTTGGGAAAAATTGATAACCAGTTTCCAGCTCATATTCTGTTGCAATTTGCATTAATGCATCCTTTTGTATTCCCTAAAATTGTAAGGGGTAATCCTGTTAAAAGTGCTATGTTAGTATTTACTGATGGTTCTTCTAATAGTAAAGCAGATTATGTTATTGATGGGAAAGAATATGTAGTGCAACAGATCCAGCTTCAGCTCAGATAGTTGAATTATGAGGTGTTGCAACTGCTTTTCAGCTTCTAATGAATGATCCATTTAACTCATATACTAATAGTCATTATGTCTTCAGAAATCTTCAAGTTATAGACATGGTTCCATACATTGGAGCTAGTAATAATCAGGTTAAATTACTGTTTGAGCAAATTCAAAGTGCCATTCATGAAAGAAAGGAATGAGGTACAGAGCCATGCTCACAATCAGTCCGTTAATATGGGGAAAAAAAAAAACTACATCGGACTCCTCCCTGATAGCCGGCTGACTCAGTGGTTGAAGGGAACCAGCCATGGAAGGAACCTCCCCAGCCTTTCCCCTGCACCAGACTGCGGATTAGGAGGCCAATTTCAATACTGGACTTTCTCAGCATCCAACCTTTATAATTGGAAGTCTAACAACCCTCCTTCTCCAAAGACCCTATAGCTCTCTAACCTAATTGAATACAGCTTTTGCAGGTCCTCCTAACCTCAGAACTCGGCTCCAGATATTAGGACTATGTTGCAGAGACTAGATAATTTACAAGATTATAGCCTGCAGGATCTTGTAAAGGAAACAGAAAAGATCTTTGATAAGAGAGAGACACCTGAGGAAAAAAAAAGAAAGACTTAGAAAGTTGCAGGAGGAAAGAGAGGATAAGGTAAAGAAGGAGCTAGAGGAAACAGAGAGAGAGAGAGAGAGAGAGAGAGAGAGAGAGAGAGATCGTAGGAACCAGAGAGAATTAAGCAAAATCCTAGCCACTGTAGCTAAGAATAATCATAATGCAGGAAGTCAGGAGAGGAAGGAAAAAGGAAGGAGGCCCCAGGTAGATTGAGACCAATGTGCCTACTGCAAAGAAAAAGGCCATTGGGTCAAAGATTGCTCTAAGAGACCTAAAAATCAGAGGCATGGGGACAGACCCTGAAGACCAACTCAGCTTCAAGCCCTAGATGAAGACTAGGGTGGTCGGGGCCAGGAGCACACCCAGCCCAGGCTAACCTTAAGAGTCGGGGGGCAACCAGTCTCCTTCCTGGTGGACGCTGGAGCCAAACATTCGGGTCTCACTGAAACGAACGGGCCACTGAGTACCAAAACAGCTTGGGTACAAGGAGCCACTAGAGGAAAACAATACGGATGGACCACGGAGTGAAAAGTTCATCTCACATCAGGTAAAGTCTCACATTCCTTTTTCCATGTAACGAACTGTCCATATCCTTTACTGGTTCAAGATCTACTGATTAAATTAAAGGCCCAGGTCTATTTTAAAGGATCAGGAGCCAAACTCTCTGGCCCACAAGGGCTCCATTTCACAAACAGGCAATATGCATAGTGGGGGTCTTTCAGTAGCAGTAGTTATCCATGCAGACAGTGGCCAAGAGAAATTAAGGCCTTGGATGCACCTCTTCTAGTTCTCCTGAGCACCACTAGTTTCCCTGGGGAGAAAACACACTCATCCTGACATCTATTCTGGTCTAGAGATTGAGTCAGGCAGATTCACACTCTGTTTCTCGATTGCTTTTGAGTACTCTTAGTCAATTCCCTGGAAGTTGTCTTGTGACTCTGTTGTGACAGGTATCCCTGATTTAGCTTCCAGTTTCCGACCCTCTATTCTTTCATGTCTTCCCATTTCCTGTCTGTCATCTAGGCTTCCTGTTGTCTCCTATGAAGTCTACTTCAGGCCTCACTCATTCCTTCCCATTCTTTGTTGTGTTCAGCAGCTTTAGGCCACCAAGACTCTGTGTTGTTTAAATTACTGCTGGAAAAACCCTTGTGCCCAGGAAACAACATAGGCCCTGTGCACACACAGACTTGCCCCAGAGAAATCGATGTGCAGCCATCACACTTTCACTTTGGAGCCTTCTGTGATGTCATGGAGCAGCTTTGTCCACTGGAGGACCTGCACCTTGGGTTTAGCTCCATGGCAGAGGGAACAGTGAAGTGTCCTCCTCAGTGGGGTGTGCAGTCTGTTTCTCCTGCTCATTACAGTTGCTGTCTCCCCCTGGCTGCAACAGTTCCCTTGTTGGTCAGGATAAAGGAATATAGGAGGCAAGCTGTCATGGAGAAGACTCTGGGGAGAGTGCAGACTACGAAGGCCTAATTGCACCTGAAATGTTGGAGGTAATGGTTGTTGGGGGGTTTCAGGAGGTTTTTGTTTGTGTGTTTGTTTTTAGTTTTTCATGACAGGGTTTCTATGACTTAAACTCACTCTTAGTCCTGATGGCCTCTAACTCAAAGATCTGCCTGCCTCTGCCTGTGGAGTGCTCATATTAAAGGCATCTGCCACAACCCTCCCTTATTAATTTTTAAGCAAGGGTCTCATATGGCCCTGGCTCTCCTGGGATTCATTCACAATATTACTACTCACATTGTGTAAAGATAACAGGAGTTTACATCCATTTCAACTACTAAGCACTTTTATCACCTCGTGTAAGGATAAAAGATAAAAAGTGATCCTCATGGCTGTAGATCTGGGACCCAAGGGCCCATCCCAGCCTGCTCCGGTGGCCTGGGGTCTGTCAAAATACTGCCCTTAATTTATGATGAATGTTGTTTTAACTTGGACAGTGGGTGAGGGAAAACAGTGGTTTTTAAAATAGTGAGCACTATGCAACCTTTTAAAGCAAACAGGAATTCTCAGAGGAACCTGGGCAAACAGCACCACATCCTTGTTTAAGAAACATAGGCTTTGTAGTTCTTTGGGTGATCATTGTGGCCATTTTGATTTTAAGCAGTAAGGCACATAGGATTTCCAGTTTGAGGCCAGTCTGATAACATCAGAATGGACACTAAATGTGTTTTGATTACAAATGCCTGCACCATATTTAGCATCTATCAGAGTGTGTTTAAGAAAAAGCCCATAAAATGTGAACTCAATAATGTACACCCAACCTCTTTTTTTTTGAGACAGTGTCTCCCTATCTATGTAAGCCTGTCTACCTGGGGACTGGCTATGTACATCAATTGGCTACAATCTCACAAAGATCCACCTGTCTCTTATCTCATGAGTGTTGGGATTAAAACATTTTACAAGGTTACTTGACAAAAATTGTACATATTTATGGCATTTTGAAATTTACATATTATGAAATGGTAAAATCATGCTAATTAATCTAATAAAGTCATAATATTGTTTTTCTGGTGAGATATTTAAAATTTCAGTGATTCTTTAAAGTATATGATATTACTTTAATTACTATGTCATACATTAGATTATTATATGTAAAACTTTGGTTTCCTTTAAAAAGTTAATTAGACAATAGTGGCCTAGGGGTGTATCTCAGTGAATGAATACATTCACATCCAGGTCCTGAGTTTTATTTCAGATCTGTGGGGAGTGGGGTTGGTGTAGACAACAGAAAGTATGGGAGTCATTTCATTGGGTGTAGAATCAAAAGTAGCATGACATCTGTGGTTTTTGTGACACAGACAAACATCAGCCTCTTTCAGGTTATTACTAGTCTCTCTTTTAAAAGAATTATTTTTACTTTATAAGTGGTTTTTCTTTCTGTTTTCTGAGTCCAGATTTCTCAGCTGTCCTGGAACTCACGTTGTAGACTGGGCAGGTCTGGACCTCACAGAGATAATCCTGCCTTTCTATCTAGTCTTGGGAATATAAGTGTGTGCTACCATGCCTGAGCTTACTCTATAGTGTTTTAAATGCATCTAGGTATGTGCATTGTGTATGTACGTGGAGCTGTTTTCAGAAGAGGCCATAAGAGGGCACCAGATTCTTTGGAACTGAATTTACATCGATTGTTGTAAGGCTTTATGTGCTTAATGTGTTATTGAACCCTGATCCTCAGTAAGAATAGCCTGTGCTCTTAGCTGCTGAGCCATCTTTCCAGTCCAGTTATTAGGAATCTTTTAATGAGGCCTTTTCAAATACCTAGCATAGCTTTGGGTAACAGTCAGTGTATCCCGTGATTCTCAGATTACAGTGGGGTGGCAGGTTCCTCAGAGAGACAATGCTTACTAAAATATTTGCTTTGTAGGGAGGAAGTGACCCCCACTTTATTATCTTCAGAAAACAGTATATGAAGAGAGATACATGTTAGAATTTTTGTGATCATTATTTTGATAGCAAAGTACTCAGAATGGTATTTGACATGGATAGACTGAGTAAAGGAAGTACATACTGATTTGTTTGGTAAATTAAATATATCGTTTGGGTGAAAACAGTGCATACCTATTATCCTGGCACTCAGATAGCTGGGCAAAGAGGACAAAGAGTTTGAGGCTCTCTTAGCATACACCGTGAGACCACGTCTTGAAAAGTAAATAAAAGTTTTGAAAATATCTGATTTCTAGGCATCTGTTAGGAGAATTACATAACAAATGAATACATGCAATGTTTGTTTTTAAAAATGATTTAAACACTTTGTGTGTGTGTGTGTGTGTGTGTATAGGATGGTCCCTAGCTTTTCCTCCAGAGTCCATGAACTCCCACAAACTTGGATCCCCCTTGCTCATATAATCCCTTCTCCATCTCTTGGAACCAGACACCCAGAGCTCGACCCAGTGCTTGGCTATGGTTCAATGCACCTGCATCTATCAGGTACATGAGGAAGGCTTTGTGATGACAATGTAAGTAGTCATGAATGTTGTTATAGGGGAAGTCCAGTTCAGGTACTATCTTCAGTATTGTTAGGAGTCTTAGATACATGGGTATTTGAAAATCAGGTCTCTACTCGGCTTACTTCCTTTTTGCATTGTGATTAGATTCATTTTTATTTCCGTGTATTGGTGTTTTTCCTGCATTTGTATCAGTATGAGGATGTTGGTGTCCTGGAAGTGGAGTGACAGACAATTGTTAGCTGCCATGTGGGGGCAGGGAATTGAACCCATACTGGTCCTCTTGAAGAACAGCCTGTGCTCTTCACTGCTGACCATCTCTCTACCCCCTTCCTTTTACAAATATCATGTGTGTGTGTGTGTGGTGGCTTGTGTACCCTGCTCCACATGGGTGAAGTTGTAAGGACAGTGATAGGAATCTGTTCTGTTCATTCACTGTGTGTGTCCCTGGAATCAAAGCCCAGTGATCATTGTTGGCAGCAAGCACGTTTATCCACTGTCTTAATTAGGGTTTCTATTGGTGTGGTGAAATACTATGACACAAAGCAACTTGTGCAGGCAAGGGTTTATTTCTCTTACATCCAGAGTCACAGTCCACTGGAAAGAACTCTTGAGGCAGGAGGTGATGCAGAGGCCATGGAGGAGAGATGATTACTGATTTACCCCTCATTTCTTGTTCATTCTGTTTCCTTACAGAACCTAGTACCACCAGCCCAGGAGTGGCATCAGCCACAATGGGCTGGGCCCTCAGTTATCAATAAGAAAATGTTCTGCATATTTGCCTTCAACTGACCTTCTGGAGGCATTTCATTGATTGAAACCTCACTTTTGCCTGCTCTTAGTAACTTTAACTCATATCAAGGTGACTGAAAACTAGCAATTGCACCCACAGAACCCTCTCGCTGCCATGATGTCCTATCAACAGAAACAAGGGTAGAAAGGTCTACTTTGACTCAGGGTCAGTATTCTGGCATATCTCATCAGAGTGGCCATGGTGGAGTGTCTCAGTTCATGGCAGTGGATTGTGTGGTTGTGGCAGTTCATTTCATGGCTGACCAGGAAAAACCGACTGACAAGACCTATGTGTGGGCTGTAAACTTAAATATCAACCCAAAGTATTCACTCTGCCAAGAAGGCTGGACTTCTTGCAGGTACCATAACCTCCCAAATTGTACCACCAGGTAGGGAACAATTTCTCAAAGGCCGAGCCTGTTTTGTAGATTGAAGATTTAATTCATGTGATCCATTAAGTGAATGAAATCATTTGTCTAATCACTTCTGGTGACAGTGGGAATTACATTCTTTTCTACTGGAGTTTCCTATTATGAGCTCTTTATGCCCCCAGTCTGGTCCTACAGCCGAGCCAGCCCCAAATAAGACCCAAAGACTATGTATTATATATAAAGATGTTGGTCTGTTACTGGCCTTTCATATTTGCTAGCTTTGTTTTAAATATTAACCCATTTCTATGAATCTAAGTATTTCCATGTGGTCTTATCCTCCAGGAGAGAGGATCTGGACTTCTACCCTGTTTGATCCTGCATGTTGAAACTCCTCCACCCTCTGCCTGAAACCTACTTGTCTCCTAATCCTGCCTTTGTTGCTTTCCTATTGGCCAGTAGTGTTTTATTCATTAAGCAATAAGAGGGACATATTTACAGAATGAAATCCATCATCAATTTCCTGTCACCACCTACAAAATTACTTGTTAGAAAGGAATCATCTCCAAGTATGCAATTAGAACCAAAGGGGTCTTCAGAGTTTTTATCTACTTAGTTTTATTACTCTTTTATTTCATTCATTGTACAAAAGGTGTATACACACATGCATACATGTTCCTCAGTCTGTGAAGTGACAGGATTGTAAGAGATCACTACCATGTCCTATTCTGGTACTTTTCAATGGATACATGTATGTGAGAGAGGCAGGTCATTTTTTCTTTCCCACAAGACAGCTGTGTGTAACAGCATGAGAACAGCAGAGGGTGAGCATTTCTCATCTTATCCAAAATGTTTGAGCATGGGCTTTTTGATTGAACAATCCTGATCTGAAAACTTAAAGCTGGAATTGATCTGATCTGAAGGTTTTTCTGGTTGTTTACTTTCTTTCATTTTTTTTTTGAGACTGGGTTTTTCTATGGCTTTGGAGGCTTTCCTGGAAGTAGCTCTTGTTGAGCAGGCTGATCTGGAACTCACAGAGATCTTCCTGCTTCTACCTTCTGAGTGCTGGTATTAAAGCAGTGCGCCAGCAATGCCTGGCCTGTAAGTTTCTCAATACACTTTAGATGCTGTTTTTTTCCGATCATGGAGGGTGGATTCTCCTGTGCTTGTTTCACACGATGACTTGGAGTAGTCTGCCAGAAGGCACTGCTTAACAGATGATCCACAGCTTCACTCATGCCCTCAAAAATGCAAGACACACATAATTAACTTCCTGTCTGTGATTTTGCACTTGATTCAAATACTGGCCTCCATACAGACAGGACTGGTGAGCAGAGCTGGAGGGATTTGATTGAGGAGAACATGGATACAGTGGCAGCAGCATCTGTCAGGTTGGTTGGTTTAATTATTGTGTTTCGGTGTATGCATGTGTTGTCACCATGTCATGTTTGTGGGGGTCAGAAGAGAACTTATAATAGTTGCTTCTTTCCCTCTCTCATTGAGTTTAGGATATTAAGCTCTGGTTGTCAGTCTTTGTGCCTAGCTCCCTTACCCACTCACTCATTTGCTGTCTCCACTCTTTTAGTTTAGCGATGTCACCAGAAGCCATTGGAGAAAAGAGTCTGACATCAAACCTTATTTCCTTCACTCTATTTGTTAGGCCCGCAACAATGTTGTGGATGGAACTCAGGCTGTCCTGACCCATGTTGTCTACAATAGAGCTTCAGTAGATTTTCTGTTCCTAGACAGTGTCACATTATGTAGCTCTGATTGTCCTGGAATCCACTATCTGTAGACCATTATAGTCTTGAAGTCAACCACATGCCTCGACCTCCTGAGTGCTAGCATTTAATGTGAGAACCACTGTATTATTTTTTGAGTAGATTTTTAAATTTATCTGGTGTCTTTCTGTGACTTCACCCTACTGAGTAAAAGTGGTTTTGTTTTCTGTGATAAGTTCACATAAATTTAAATCTCTTTGGATTTGATAGTCATTGGAGACACCGGAGGTGTTTCCAAGGGGTCTCACTATAGGCTGCAATGGCATGCACTCAGTTCATACTTGTACCTCCATTTCTGAGAAGCTCAGTCTCAGAAAACCAGATGCTGCTGGCAGGCCTAACATTTCCCTGTGCATCCTTTCTTGGTGGTTCATAATATTGGCAATACAGAGAGAGAAAGGTGTAGAAGCAATAACTATATTTTGTGTATGCTTCTGGTGTCCTGACACCTAACAGAATGAAGACACATACCCCCTTCAGGTTTAGAGGACCCGGAGCTACTTTAGTCTACCTCTGTTCAGAATAGAAGCCTCAGCACCACTGCTTACAACAGTTTATAAGGCACATGCTTTCTGAAAGGCAGGGATACCTTTAGATTCTCCTACCTCCCCTGTCCTTTAATGTGTAACATGCAACTTACAATACAACAAGGAGTATAGAGGAGCATATCCAAAAGCAATGCAGATGAAAATATGCAGATGCAGTAACCTACGTGCTAGACCAGGAGAGGACAATACATTGAGAGGCAGGATACTGCAGGTTAGACCAGGAGGGGACACAACTATGGATGTCCTAGCTTGCTGAACTGGAATAAAGTCCCATATGATTCTATGACAGAAACCTCAAACTACTTAGAGGAAAACATGGACACAGTGGGTGAACACATGAAACTCAAAAAGGGTTAAAACCTTGGTATTTGTTCTCACTGGAAGCCACACATATAAAGAAAGCACATGATAGTCACTTAGCATAATTCTACCCTAGGGTCACAAGCCAACGTCCTGCTTAGTTGTCGAATATGCAATTTCTGATTAATTACAAAAGCTTGACTTTTAGTTTAGGATTGTCCAATGGTACTTATTACTTAAATAAACTTGTTTCTATTAATCTACATTCTGCCACATGGCTGTTTTACTTTCCTTATTTTGTATGTACAGCTTGCTCTGTGTCTCCCTGGTGTGAATCTGGTATGTAAGTGACACGGACCCCCTGAGCATGGGTCTCGGCTAAAAGGGCTGAGTAGACTAAGGGACCTCAGACAGTGGAACCAGGTTGTGTTCCTGGTGCACAAAAAGACTTGCAGACAAATCCCCCATGGAGGGATACTCCCTTAACCTAGAGACAGGAGAAAACTCATAGTTTCTAGTTGAAATCACTTTTCAGATTTACATGACTCCACCTGGATGACATAGTCTTTCATGTTGAGTGGGGGAGGTTGGGAGGGGAGAGTGGTCAGGGTACATGTGAGGGGGGAGACAAGGTAAAAGTGAGTGACGGAGGTTGTAAGGGAGAGGGAACTGCGATTGACATGTAAAATAAAATAAATAAAAATAATAAAAAAGTAGTGAGTGGGTATTGAATGAGTGCTAAATGTGGCAGGAGTTGGTAGAGGAGAATTCATATGATCAAATTAAAATGTATGATATTGTCAAAGAGTTGATGAATGTATTTGAAAATAGACAAGGCAGATTTGTCTATTTGATGATTTTAGTGGAAATACTTTTTTCCCTTCTTAGCATAAGATTGACTATGTTCCTATTATTTCTAGGTTCTTCAGTTATTTTTTTATCATAAATGGATTTTCAACTTTGTTAAAGAAGTTTTTTTGAATCTTTTGATATTGCCAGGTAATATCTATCCCTGAGTTTAATTTTGTGATGTTTTACATAGGAATAATCCACCATGTTTATCTGGAATGAAGTCATTTTATAAGATGAAGAACTTTGTGTATGTCATTAAATTTGGTTTGCCATTATACTAAGAGTTTTTGTTTCTAACCTCAAAACCAAGAATGGCCAATATTTGTTTTTTTTTTTTTTTCATGGCAGACTTTCTCTGTGTAGATTCGTTTTCATAGAACTCAATCTGTAGACAAGGTTTCCCTCAAAATCATAGAGATCCACATGTCTCTGCCTTATATGTGCTGGGATTAAAGATGTGCACTACCACATGCTGGCCAAATGTCCCTTTACTTGAAATATGTTCTTCCAACCCCTTACCCTAGGTAATGTTTATTCTTGGTGTGGAGATGTGTGTCTTTTTTTTTTACACCAGAAGACTGGAATCTGTTCACTTCCATTCTATTAGTCATTGCCCTTGCATTGGTCAATTTAGACAAAAGTCTGGAGAGCTATCTATAAACAATGGTTTTGAGTGAATGTGTGTGTGTGTGTGTGTGTTTGTGTGTGTAAGAGAGAGAAAGAAAGAGAGAGAGAGAGAGAGAGAGAGAGAGAGAGAGAATTTATGTGTGTATATATGTGTGTTTTTCCTTCTTGTGGTTTTGTTGTGCCCAGACTCTGAACTCCCAACACTACAATGAGACCAGATGCAGTGCAAAAGCAAAGACTCTACTTTTGAATTAACTTGGGATAACTGTCAGTCTGTCACAGTGTGTAGAGTAGGAGTGACCCTGTGCAGCAGTGGGGCAGGACATATATTGGAGTAGAGAACGTGGAATATCTGGAGGTCTCCTAGTTGCATATCAACAGTCTCCGGGTTGTTGCACTTTTGGGCTTTGGCACCCTGTTCTGAGTTGACTGGTCAGCCTCACCTGCAGAAGGATGCTACTCCTAGATGTCATCACTGGGCAGTTGCTATGTCCTGCATTCCACTATTATCAGCAAAGCACATCCAGAGCCTGCAGGCTATCTTCTGATTGGTTCATTGCCAGATGAAGAGTATCTACTGTTTACTTCCCAGAGGTTTGGGGAAATAGGGGTTAACTTCATGCATCTAAGTTAGCGGCCTACATCTTGCTGGAAATTTTCTGCAGCCAGTCATGGTTGTCAAGTAGGAGTCTGCATGAGGGTCTGGGACCTTCACTATTACCAATGTTAATTCATTTCTTCCTGTGACTTCTTGGGTATAGTTATCCTCCGTAAATTTGAATTAGCCTTCTAACAGTTTCTCTAATGTTTGATTTGTATATAGATGATGTTTTTATTTTACTTTATAATGGAATATGCCATTTTCTCCATCCCTGGTGTTTTAATATATTGTAAGGTCTAGTTTCTTTGACTCTTATATCTTATTATCCTATCATATTTTAAAAGCCAGAGATTCTCAATTCCATCTCTTGTATTCCCTCTGGGGTTTTTTCTCTGTATATCCTGTTCAGATTACTGTATTTTTTATTTTCAGTGTACCACTCAGCTTGTTATTTTTTATGAATGGATTCTGTTTACATTTTTAGGTATTGGATATTTTCCCCTGGTATCACCCACTTTTATTTTTGTGTGCTTATATTTATGCATATCCTCCAGATTGTTTGTTCAGAGTTTAGTTAAGCAATTTATATGTAGGCCATTATCATCTTCATATATTAGTATTTAACAGAACACAAAATGAGACACTGTATCCAAATTATAAATAAATAGATAAATAGGCAGGAATGAAATAAACAAAAAAAGAGGAATGATAAATGAACAAGAGAATCAACTATCAATTGATAACTCACCAAACAAATACCCTACAGTTTTCAGAATCTAATGATGGTTTTGTTCCAACATAAGGGTATTTAGAGAACGACAGCCCTCACCTTCTTATTTCTTTTCATTTAAAGGATAACATGTGCGTCCTACAATGCCCAGCAGTATTTCATATGGTCTGAGGGCATGTTAGCGTGTGCACTTTGTATGTGGCTGATTTCTGCAGAAGCCAGGAGAGGGCACCAGATTCTTTCAAATTGGACTTACAGAGATGGTTCTATGACATTATGTGTTTAATGTGTATTGAACCCTTATCATCAATAAGAATAGCAGTTGCTTTTAGCTGCTGGGCCATCTCTGTAGCCAAGTTACTGGAAATCTCTTAATAAACCCTTTCCAAATACCTAGCATAGCTTTGTGCATCTGTCAGTATATCCTGTGGTTCTCAGAATAAAGTAGGGTGGCAGGTCCCCAGTGAGACATTGCTTACTAATATATTTACTTTGTAGGAAGGAGATGCTCCTACTTTTTAACATTTTCAGAAAACAGTGTTTAAAGAGAGATCCCTATTAGAATTTTGTGATTATTATTTATAATTACGAAGTATTCATAACAACATTTGACATGGATGTCTTGAAACAATGAAGTCTGTGCTGATATATTTGGTAAATTAAATTTTTCACATGGGTGAAGGGTGCATGCCTATAAGCTCAGCACTCAGATAGTTGGCCCAGGAAGAAAAGAGATTGGGGCTATCTCAGCATACACAAAGAGTAAAGAAAGTTAATGGTTTCAAAACTTCTGACGCCAAATATGTGTTGTTGGTGCATGCATTTAATCCTAACAACCAGGAGGCAGAGGAAAGCATATCTTTGCGAGTTCAAGGCCAGCATGATCTAAATACTTATTCTGGTGAAAACTAAAAACAAACAAATAAAAAAATATGATTCCCAGGTGTCTCTGGACGCCTCACAGATTGAGTACTCAGAATATATATATTTTTTTTCAAGAAATTTTAAAACTGTGTGTGTGTGTGTGTGTGTTGGTTGTGGCAACGGTTAGAGACCATCCTATTAATGTGAGATCAAGCCTACCCTGATGCAACATATTTAGTTCAGAACATCAGGAAAGATAATAAAAGAAAGTCAGTAAATAAATCGATTCATCATTCTCTATTTGACCTTATAAAATATCAATACCAAATATGTCAGAGGTCAATGTGCAACATACACTTAAAATGTAGGATCCTGTTGTAGTATAGGCTTGAATTTTTAGGGAAAGACCTCAATGGAGCAAAATATTAACCACTCCAGAAATCCTGGCAGTAGTTGACAAATGATCTCTCATGAAAGTAAAGAGTTCATTGCCAGCAAATGAAGGAGTTACCTGAGAGTATTTTGTAAAGAAATTCTTTGCTTTTGACTCCTCAATTAGATGATTTAATATCTGGATTATTTGCAATTACATAAAATATGTAAATCATGAGAAAGAAGTCAACAAACTTACTAAAGGAACCAAGAAAAAAACAGTCCTCACAGATTTACTGTCAATCAGAAAGAAGTCAACAAACTTACTAAAGGAACAAAAAAAACACAGTCCTCACAGATTTACTGTCAATCAGTTGAGGAGGCATCAGGGAAATACGTGGTGAACCTGCAGTAGCTGCAAACCAAGGCCAATGAGAAATAAGTGGGGAAGAGAGCTGAGGGAGTTTTCAGAAGGAAATGTTATACTTATACTCTGCTGGGAGGTATGGGATGGTTTGCAGCATGGTTGGATATAAGTATATGGATCCTCCAGAGCCAAAACCTATCCTAAATCATGGTTCATGTACAGCTTGCCAAAGAGCTCAGTATATTTTTTAAACAGGTACTTGCCTATCATTGTTGATGGCATCACTGTGTGCAGAACATTAGTGAACCAAGCATTGTGTCCAAAAGCATTGTCACAGAAGAAGCTTAGTGATGTACTGAGAATGTGCACTCTTTTCAGCCTTATATAAAGTAATTCTGTTGTTTGCAGTATGCAGATCCAAATGGGGCTCGATGAGGTGGCTAGGCAGATGAGGACACTTGTTCTTCTTGCAGTTCCCAGGATGGATACAGGGTATCTCATGTTGACTTTCAAACTCAGGGACTCAGTGAAATCTAGATTCCAGAGATCTGGTGCCCTCTTCTGTCTCCCTTGGGCACTCCACACAGGAAATCATGGGGATGACACACACACATAAATTAAATTAAAACATGAAATGGATGATTTCAAACTAGATACAACTTGAGATAAACATAGGAATCTACTTAAAACCATTTCAAAAAGATAGTCACCCATGGGTATGTTCACTTCAGAATGAGTGCTTGACTGTGTACACCTGAAATCCTGTATTTCATGCATTTGCAGGAATTGCTTTGTCCCAGACTAGTAATGATTTAAGTGCTGGAGTGTGAGGTTCAGAGTCATAGGAATTGTGAAGCAAGCAGGAATTTGATCACTATATATTATAAACTCTGATAATCATACCATGTTCAGTAACTAGTATAGTGTAAATAAAAGACAAGGAGAATAATTCTATCAACACTTCAGCATTTTGCTAATTGCTTTGATAATAAGTAATCATATAGCCATAATATGGATCAACTTCCTTATCCATATCTTCTTCCAGAGAATGAAAATGTGCAGTTAGAGAGGTGTACTTGGCAGTGTTCTGTAGCTTATGTGAGGCCCACCTCTTCATGGCCTCCCCTCTCTGACCTCTGCTCTGTTGTGGTGGGCTAGGGGGAGTGGTCATGGAATATCACTTTCCTTTATGGAATTGGTTGGCAGCTGAAATCTAGCCGCAGATATTGCATTTGAGTTTTGGGAGGTGATGGGGCCTTGTTTCTGGCAACAGAAACAAGCTCCTTTGGGAGTACAGTATGAGATGATGCTGGGCAAGGCCTATTGCAAAAATGGATGTGGTTGGTTATTTTAGGTGGTGTGGCACTGGTGGCAGTCAGAACAGCTGTCTTGTCAGATGCCATCAAAGTCATGCTGGCAAGAGCTGGTTGGAATAGTTTGAGTGTGGTAAACTTGGTTGACTGGGACTGTGGCCTCACAGAGTAAGCTTCAGTGGGCATGCTGGAAACCCGGGGTTGATGCTTTCGGGAAACCACTCTGGCTTGAGGTTTGTCCAGGTTTGGAAAGCCATAGGTACTTACTTGACCTTACCAGGAAGGGGCAGCTCATCCAGGGATGGAGATGGACAATCACTATGAGCACTGCTCTGTGCTGTGTAAACATTTCCCCAGGTTTGACCAGGCCCTCGGCCATCAAGTGTCTCATCCAGCAGTGATATGATGGCAGGCCCTGTCCTGTGATCTTTGTTCATGCTGAAGTTTATCAAAGCCTGGGAGGAGTAGATGCCCATTTTCTTCTCACTCCTTTTTTCCCATGGGTAAATGACATGCACTGCCTCCAGCATGCCAGGATGTGTTTGAGGCTTTTTAAAGCTGTCCTGGCTGGGCCCAGGGTCTCTTCCCAACTGGGGCAAAACCTGCGTTAATTATGAGTATTTTTTAAATTTTCTTTCTTCTGATCTTGTCTAGTGGTGAGAATGGGGTGATGAAGTCTCCAACTATTAGTGTCTGAGTTTATTTTTTGTGATCATTGAGTTTTGTACTATTTCATTTTCGAATGCAGGTACTTGAATTTGGAGCATAGATACATATTCACAACTGAGACTTTGTACTCATGGATTTATCCTGTGATGAATATGAAATGAAGGACCTTTTTGAAGTGACCAATACCATGTTTCCTTCTTGCTATTCACTTTGCTACTCAACTCCCCTGCCAGAGTGTAGTGGGAAATGTTGATATATTCATGGAAGTTAATTTAAGAAATCTCTGAATTAAGCTGGGTGTTGGTGGCACACTCGATTAATTCCAGCACTCCAGAGGAAAAGGCCGGCAGATCTTTGTGAGTTCAAGTCCAACCTGGTCTACAAAGCAAGTTCCAGGATAGGCTCCAAAGTACTACAGGGGAACCATGTCTAAAACATCAAACAAAATAAAAAAAATCTTAGCCTGACTTTAAAACTGTAAGCAAGCACCCAATCAAATCCTTCCTGGCAGAAGAGATGTTTTGGTCTTGGTAGCTTTTACAAAAGGAAAACAGTAATTCAGACACTCACCAAGGATATCATTTGTGCATCGAAATATGTTAATGTTATCCTTTTGTGGTGATATCTTGTTTACACAAATAAAGTCTGTTTGGGAGTCAGATATAGATGCAAATGTTGGGAGATCAGAGAGAAGGAGCAAGCCACAGCTCATTATTTCTCCTAAGCATCTCATTAGAGAACAAATGAATTTCCTGTTTTTCCCTGCTTATAACCTGTTTCTGCCTACCTACATCAGTTCCTGTCTTTCTGGGCAGTACTGCAGACCACTATGGTTAACTAGTGGCAAAGTCCATTCTCAGAACCTCAGAAAGACTTTATTTGTGTAAGAAAGATATCACCACATCAGTTAAAATGAGAAAATCCTGTGTCAATGATTAATGACTGTATTAATGTCCACTTGTAACAAACTTGTGACACTGTTCCTGAATTAAGTGTCTTAATAACAGAAACTGTCAAGTCTGGGTTGTATGCTTTCAGCTGCCCAGATTGCTGCCATGTAAGGATGCTCTAGTCTTCCTGCAGGTGTTCCCTCTGTCCCTTTAACACATGGCTTCTGGGATCGCCATTGGCTTTCACCAGCTTAATGACATCATCCTCCCTCAGCCAATCAGCACTAGATAGTGTTATGAGGTTACCGTGGAAATAACTGACCAAACATTCTTCACTGCTGAGCATCTTTGATCGTGCCCAGACGTGGACTTTTTTACTGCAAAACCCAACAACCAGAGTACTCATCCCTTTATCCAGATCCTACACCTTTTAGAAACCAAGAACCTGATCTTTCATCCCTTAATCCATATCTACTCCTTTTCTTTATTGTTCCTGACTTGAAGATGTCAGGTAGGAAAAAAAAAATAGTTTCATTTTTTTTTTTAATGGACAACTGCATAAACTGGGAAGCATCAAACAATGTGGGATTAAGGGGAAAATGGTGAACATCAGGATGATGGTGTTAAAAGTAGTCTTGGATATGACATTTCATGGGGGTGAATTGGACAGAGAATTTCTCCATCCTGTCATTAATGTGTCTTTACTTTCCTTGGTGAGATAGCAGGCTGGAAGGGCTCTCTGAGGTATTGTGTCTTAAGAGTATGAAAGAAGGAAACCAGACTATTCCTGGGACTGTTTCAGCTGAAGCACAGAGAGCTGGGTATGTAGACAGGTCAAGTAAGGGCAATGATACCTCCCTGCACTAATTTTGTCTCATGAGAATTACCATGTTAATACTGTGGAACAGTGTAGTTAGGATATCAGTGGAAATGTCTGCAATATCTTCCACACCTCCATTACTTGATGGGAGTGATGGGTCTATGTTTCATGTCTAGAACACAAAAGCAATAGTGTTTCCTGTTGTGACTCTCAAAACAAACTCTTGAAGAGTAATGTCAGTTCCAGGACTGTTTTTTTTGGTGTGTTCCCTGAGCACTTGGGAGCTGAGGTACCTGTGCCACCACTAGCAAAGCTCTGTCCAATTTTAAAGGAAATTTTCTTCATGTTAAAATTCTTATTAATTTCTCAAATGATAATATTTTTATTGATGATGTTGGAAATGATTTTGTAAACCATCCAGTCACACTAGCTTACTTCTCCTCCCATGTTTTCCCTCCAAAATTTTTGACCATTCCAAAGTACAATTGAAAAAGTCTATAGTAAGTCTATGTTTTCTTGACCATATCTTCCCTGGAGCATGGTCCAAGTCTCACTGGCCCACCTCTTAAATATAACTGAGCCCTCCTCCACCGCCAGTATTCCTGCTTTCTGCCTGAGCAATCATGTGTATAGAGTAACACTTCAGCATCTTTATCACAAGTTAATGACTCTCCTCAGTGCCTTTTGCTCTAGACTGTTTCTTTTTAATGTGAGGGAAGGTACAAATCTCCTGTACTCATTTCTCATTCTTAATTATGAGTCTGTAATCATAGATACCACTGCAAAGGAAGCTTCCTAGGCCATAACAGCCAATGACACCACAGATCATTGGCTTCTACTTGGCTTCAGGGGGCAGCATAGATTATAGGGACAAACCTGGCATGGAGCTACAGCACAGTCTATGGAGTTCTTTTGAGGAGGCTCAATTCAGATAAAGAACCACTCTCCATCTCCATTAGTGTGAGCTTCTGCAGCTCTGATTCACTTCTTCTTGGCCTGTTCATGGAGCTGTGTTCTTGCCATCAGCCAGCATCAACTTCTTCTTTTCAATCTCATGAGAATGCTTTTAAAAGGCATCTTCCCACAGGACCTGATATTTTAATTCTTTCAGAGTTCTTTTGTTCTCTCAATATCCTCTGCTCTCTCATCTCCCCTCTGTGCCTCCCTGGGTCTCTAAGCCTCCTGGAGCTGCTCTTTGGTTGTGCAGATGCCTGCAGCCACTGCCATCTCAAATTGATGTCTATTGTAAATTCTTGAAGAACATTTTGATGTAATCCCTGTTTTTTCAATTGAAATTGAAGTTATGTCATATCTACAACCTCATCAGCTGTATAATAGGATTAAAAGCCTTCACCCCTATGACCATAGTGGTCATTAAGTTAGCAATGCATATATGAACAAAAACTAACATTAATTACTGGAGAAGAAGAGGTTTTGTTTTCAAAAGTTCTTTTATTCTTGCTTACAGGCAAATTTTTAAAATCCTGTCTCAGACACCAACAGAGCTCACCGGGACTTTTCACTCCCATGGCCCCTAATAGGGTAAGTCTCATTCCTTTTGAAAACAATGTTCTTTGACATGCAATCATATATAGAAATTTAAAGAAATGGAATCATTTTTTAAATTAGTTGTTATTTAACTTAAAATCTATGTTATTATACATATGAATGCCAGGTGCCTCTTCCTCCCTTCTATCTATTCCCCTACCTCCCCCTTTAGTAGCATAGTAAGGAGATCCAAAACTGGGTAGTTCACTAAATTTATTGAGCTGTATGACTGCATGTGGTATTTAATTTACTCTAATTCCTTTAGTTAGAGATTTGTCACACACTTACACATACACACACAAACACACACACATACACTCACACACACACACACTGTTTATGTGTGAATGTCAGACAGTAGACTGACAGAATGTCAGGATATTAGGAGGTGGCTTCTGATGTTCCTCTATCTTGCCTTTTCTGTTGTAGAACAAGAGCACCATGGAAAAATACCAAGACATAGCTCTTCTGCCAAAAGAGCGGTTCAGATTTTTAATTTCCATAGGAATGAATGTGGAAGTCAGCGACAAAGTACCCATGGAAATGTATATAAAAATGAGTGATGACCTCCTAGAGATGGCGGCAGATCTACACACGAAAGAACTTAAGGAGGAAGCATTTGTGTTATACCACAAATTTTTAACGTGAGAGCCTGCACTTTCCATCTCCTTTCCTGTGACAAATCCCTCACTAATCCCGTCTTCATCTTCATGCTTCTCCCCTCTGCTGGCTTTGAGAACTTGAGAAAGACATCTTTCAGTCAAATTTATGGCAGTTCACACAAATGTTTTTCCTTGCTATTCAAAGACACAAGAACCACAATAAGGGAAATCATGATAGTTCATGAGCATGTTTCCACATGGCCCTCATTTTAGATGAAAGTTGGCAGTTTATGTGGTTGGGTCGGCATTGGTGAGTTGTCAACTGCTCTATATCTGGCCAGGCATCCAGTCACAGGCTTATTCCTATGTATGGCAGAGCCCAGATTGCTCTTCTCTTAATCCTGTAGCATATTGTTTGGTTGAGAAACATGTTAGCATATCCAGTAGCTAGGGGGACCAAAGGACTGTGTACTCCCTGGGGTCAAAGGGGCTTAGCATACTTTCTGTGTTGTTCACCATCCTTGGGTAGGCAGAATAAATGCAGGATGGCAGAGCTGTCACCAGATATTTACATGTATCTTAAGTGACATGAATGCTCTGTGTTTGAGGAAGGGAAAGATGGCAAAGGTCTCACCAGTCCTGCCTAGCCCTGTGTTTGGTGAAAGAGAACCTGAGGACATAAATGCAGGTGACTGTATGGAGCTCAGGCTCTAGGGAAGAGCTCTGTGGGCCTGAATCTATTGATCTTCAGAAGACTGTTTGTGCTGAGTAGGCATATCTTCATCATGTTCCACAGAGGAAAAGAAAGGTCAGACTTAGACATGAACACAGATACCACATTTTATAATTCTCAGATTGTCCAACTTGTAGAACAAGACTTCTTTTTGTTTTCCACTTTTGGTATTCTGAAACATGAATGTAATCTCTTGAGATTACAGGAAATACCCTTCTCATTTCCTCAACCTTCCTAAGAGAAATAACTTTGTTACTAGAGTGCTTATGTGTTCACTGCCCCCCCCCAATATCAGTTTGTCACAGTCAGTTTTCAATCCCACCCTGCACTCAAGGAACTTTCTTGGTTCCTGGACTGACAGGAGTGTTGAAGCAGGCTGGCAGTCTTTGAGGGTGCCTCCTCTCACTAGGATCCACTGCACAGCTCCTTGCAGCTCTTTGTTCTCCCAGTGTTTCCTGGGGGAGGTTGTGCCCTGCTCAGAAACAATACTCTGTGCTTCTCTATGAGCACACACCCTTCTCCTTTGGTAGTGGAAGGATGAGACCCCACTCTGTGTTTTTCTTTTGAAGTTCAGGAGGAGGATGGTCTGTTTCTTGATATTCTGTGAGTTCATTAACTCTCCCTGCTGTCTCCTGAGTGCTGGGATGACAAGCACACACAATATCAGCTTAGCTCTACTTCTTGATAGCAGATATTTGAGGAATGAACTAGTCGATAGAAGAATTAGGATCTTTCTTTTTCCAGGCACTGGGATGGATATGGGTGTAACATGTCAGGGTGAAACTCTTCTCACTGCAGCAAGATCTGAAACCATGCCTAGAGAGACCAAATTTTTTCAGGGTCTCATTTAGAAATTTGGACCTTTTCTGCTCACATATTCATTCTGCTTTATTGCTTTAGACTCTTCGTGGAGAAACTGAGAAATTTCCCAGAATACTGGAACTCCCTTTCCAAGGGAACACGATCCAAAATCAACAAGGTGGGTCTTCTTTGTGTATGTGGTAGACCTAAATATCCAATAGTCACAGGGAGCTACTTAGCGAAAAGTCACAGATCCTGTCCCTGGGTAAACAGGACATCTCTCTGCATCACAATACAGAAGAAAGGGATGGTAGCATATTGGGGTCAAGTCATAAATAAGATTCTGACATCTCATGGAACTAGATTGTATCCCCAGTGCAGGAAGGGACTTTTAGAGCCTATTCTCCATGGAATGATACTTCTTTAACATGGAGACACGGGGTGGTGGGGAGCCTAAACCCTATCACAATTGATTTAACAGTCTTTGATGATTCCTCATGGAAGGCCTCACCCTCTCTGGGGAGTGGAAGGGGGATGGGATGGGTAGGGGTCTGTGTGGGGAATGGGATGATAGGAGTGAGATGGAACTGGAATAGATATATAAAATAAGAAAAAATATTAAATTTAAAAAGAAGTTTCATAAGTCCCTTCCCATTTGTTTTCTTCCCCCCTTTGCTGACATTAGATCAGGTCTAATTCTCCCTTTCTGTTTTGTGTTGCAGACAATACATAGGATCTTTGACATAGTTGAGGCCCTGAAGAGACAACTCCTGAAGCAATATAGCGAGGAGTATTCAGAATACCTGGCAGATAAGGTCAGTGTGTGAGCATGAAGACAGGATGTTTTTGTATCACTTAATCAGCCTGTGACCTGGGAATGTGTTTTACTCTCAGCGGATGTTGTGATCCAAGGAATAGGGTCTACACACACTTGCAAACATATGCACTCATACCTATAGAGGACAACACACACATGCACGTACCCATGTACCTATTTACACACCCATATATTCATGCATATTCATTGTCACAGATACATACACCCCAAGTGTATTATGGTTCTGAGAACATGGAGGCCAAATTGTCCCTTAAGAAAGCCTTACAGTAACTGAGTAAAGGGGTGTTGGTTGTTTTTCATAGTACCAGGGTGATGAAGGGGAGCCTAGATGCTGTGGTGATTTGTCATACCTGAACACAACTTCCTTTGTTCATCTCTTTATTGGCAAGTCTTTTTGTTCTGACTTTTGAAATATTAGAGTAATCCCATTTTTCTTCCTATAGAAAAAAAGAGATGAAGAAGAGGCTGAAAATAAGGCCTTTTGGCATGAAGTAAGAGATACCATCAAACACTCTGCACACTTTTCCAAATGGACTGCTCTTCTAGATAGGCTGGTGGATGGAGTCGAGAAAGACTGGAGCGGGGAGGTGGTTCCCAGCCTGGCATTGGCACTTAAAAGTGCTAAAGTGTCCTCTGAAGAAAGCACTGTTATTACAATGTCAGTGCCATGCAGTCCACAAGAATCCATGAAAGATATCACAAGGGGCCCATCATCAGACACACAGGGTGGAGAGTTGAAGATGGTGGAAAGCCCAGGTAAGTCACCACATGTTCATGACTTTAAAGACTTATGTTTAAAAGGAGCCTATTGCACCCGGATCAGTCACACACATTTGCGAGTGCACCTCACCAGTCTAGTAACGCTGCACTTTTTAAGAGGTGTCTGAAGTTGGGAGCACTGAGCAGCACAGAGAAAGCATCATGCCCCTTGCTATGTTCCTACTCTTTGTCTTGCCTGGATCCTCTTTGCTGTGGTAAAAGTACCTCGAGTGACCAGTGTTGTCTCTTTCCTTCCAGCCACTCTGACTTCCTGTAAAAGAAGCCTTTAACTTAGTTTAAGCCAGATCAGTTTCTTCCTATCAGATCCCCACCTCTTCAGAGCTCTGTAGAGAATAGAGGAAGCACTTTTAGTAAATACTGATATTGCTCATCGTGAGGACTGTGCTGTGCATTAGTATTCCTAAAAGACAATTGTGTTGCATGAAATTACATTTTCAGCATTAGGTAGACCTCTGTAGGAAATCCTCAAATATGTCAGGAAGGTAATGACACTGATTGAAGTGCTAGCTGTGACAGCCTCAGAACCTGGGGAGGAATCTCCAGAAAGCACCTGACAATTGGGTATGGGTGGCCAACTGTATATTCAAAGTTGTCTTCAGGTGACATGGGACAGAGAAACAGAGAAGACCTTGTTTCTCACAGCACAGCTAGCTGGGAAGACACAGATCACAGATAGATTCTGTTGGACTAACAGTGCCAGGGAAGGCCTGAACCACAGTCAGTCTGCTTGCATCTACAGATGTGCTCAAATATCTGCGAATCATTACCCACATATGAACATGCACATTCTGAAAAATGCACAGATATCATTGACATGTGCAAACACATGGTTCATATAAGACTGAATTCAAAGGGGAAATCATGAATACTGAAGTAAAAAAAAAGTTCTCAAATATGTCACCTAATTACTTTATTACTTTTATTTTTTATTTGTGTTATTGGCTTTACAGCCTAAATAGGCCTCAGTTGAAATCCTGGACTCTCACCGAGGAAATGCTTAAAATCCAAATATGCCACTATTGGACTGGATTTTTACAAGTTTCTAAATTATTGGTTGCTTCTGGTCTGGGCTGGCATGAGTCAAATCTCTACTTGAATGCCAACCTCAAGCAAATTACATTTCCCTTTTTAATTATGAATTGGTGAGAGTCAGACTTTCCCAGCTGTGGGCCTGTGTATTCAATAACCCACATATTTACAGATGAGAATAGAGGGTCAGTCTTACAGATCCTTAAGCCTGTGCATGTAGCAGTCTACACATCTGCATAATATAACATGGGAGCAGAAGTAAGCTATGCTGTTCCTTTTGGAATGTAGAAACAACCAGGAAAGAATGAGTGGTCTCAGATGAGTTGCAAAACCTGTCCCAGACACTTTGCTGAGTTTAGTGCACCATCTTCACTCAACCCTGGAGTCTAGAATGCAACATTTCTTGGTTGTGTGTGCACATGATGTTCTAGGTTCTCAAAGGTCTCCCCCATCGCTACAACATGCCCTATTTGGGACTGTCAATGGTGCTATGACCTTGAGAAAGACTGAGTATGTTTCCATGTAATTTCAAACTCTTAAAATTTGACTGTGTTTCTGGTCAACACGACATAACATGCCCTCTAAAAGCTTTCTTCAAAGTCAAGATATAGAATGATAGTAGGTAGGGTTAGTCTATGTCAGAAAGGCATAGGAGAAGAATGTCACTCTTATAAGACTCAGTCTCAAGTCAAATGAGGACTCAGGGAAATGTACCTCCAGACCTGAGAGTGCAGAGGCCACCAGACCTGAAGAGCTGAACCATGGACAAAGAAGACATGTCTGTTTGAGGAGAGTCGTGTTGGAAGTGTACCATTTTTTCTGTGTGTTTGTCCTATTGAGCTTCCAAAGGGGTACATGTTACCCTCGTGAGTTTAGAGGGGACTTTGACCACGGAGTCTGTGAACCCACAAAAAACCTTATTACAGGCAACTCTCAGTCACACCTAGAAATAGGTTCGTCCATCCACTCTAGCCAACATTGAATTCCATGCTCACATTGAACTCTGGCCAGAGCTTTGAGAAGAAACTCCTTGCCTGCTTTGTTCTTCTATTATATGTAGAGGGCTCCTGGAGAGATACCCCAATATCTTTGTGATTTTCCTCCAGGCCACCATGCTGAGCTCTGCTCAGGGACACCAGGTCCTGTAACCTCAGACTTGTCTCTCTTTTCCATTGCAGTTCAGAACTCCAAAGACCTCCGAACTGTGGTCATTCCAAAGGACCTTTGTGATAAGTTTCTGCATTGTGCATGGAAGAACACCAGGAAAGGCATAGAGACATGCGGTGTATTATGTGGTACCATGGTAAATATATGAACACTCCTTCCTGATCTGAGGCTGTTTCTTTTTCCCCTTTGGCTGCCCATGACTCCCAGAGAATATATCTTGGGGCTGTATCCATACATATCCCTCAACAGAAGGAACCATGTGTGAAATGACATTAGCTAACTTGAATTTTATGACTTTGTATTAGGTTGCTTTTCAGAGGTCCTTGACTTGAACATTTTCATTCAGTGGCATAGTTAGAAATTTTCATTCTACTGAGGGCTGGTGCCTGTAATCCCAGTCACTGGCAAACTGAGATGGAGGCCACCTAAAAGTTCAACTCGGCTCACAAACAGAATGAGACACTGAAGTAAAAGCAGCTTGACTTGGAGACAGGAATGTGAGAATGAGGAGTGGAGACAGCACCTTGGCTAATTATAAAAGGGAACACTCAAAACTTTCTGTGGCCTGGTGATTGCCTACTCTGTGGTAATGCATAGAATAGAAATTAAACACCTCAGGACCTGTGACCAGACTTAATGCCAGCTGCAGACAAATCCCTTGATCTAGGTTGTGCTATGGGAGACATCTCATGCTCACCTTATCATCTCTGCATTAATATGGAATCCCAGCAAAGTATAGGAGCAGTCAAGTTGGGGAATCATTTGGGTGAGGGAGAATGATGAGGGTCATCCACTGGGGTGAGGGCTTCACTTATTTATGGGAAGTGGGATTGGCAGTAACTGTAACTAGTTGTTTCCTTGTGGCAGGTCAAAGAAGAATACCATGTGACCCATGTAATTATTCCTGTGCAGACAGCAGGCCCTGATTATTGTTATGCCCAGAAGGAGGAAGAAATATTTTTTATGCAAGAGGAACTGGGCCTTCTGACCTTAGGTTGGATCCATGTAAGCAAATTGATCTCACTGATGGCGAGCTGCTCTTCCAAGTGCACAGCCCAGATCTGTGTTTTCATAGCCAACACATTGCAGTTCTTCAGTCTCTTTGCACATACACTTACAAGTGTTTTAGTGTTTAGTCAAAGGCACATTCCTTTGTGAATTTCAGCTTTACTAATTTACATCTTAATCAGTGTAGTTTTTCAATGTTCCACATCCTTGTGAGTGGGTTGTGGATTTTTGCCTCCCTAGGAGGTAGGAAAACATGGTGTAGACACCATCTACCTAAGAGCTACATGGAAGTACTTCACTGAGTCAAGAGAGATCACTCTCATGATTTGATTTTGCCTTTATGAAGACTTACTTGTTTTGTGTACACCCAAAGAGCTTCTTCATGCAAAGTTGAATCCACATTTGCTTATTTATATACCATGTCAGATGGAATTATGTTCTGTGAAGCTCCAGGAAGGCAGGAGATAATCCCCTGGAGGCTTTTGTTTGCAGAGATTCAGAATACCTGATAATGGTGAGTGTGACAGCAGGAGAAGTGACTTTCTGACAGCTAACAAGACCTAATGGGGACTGTTTGAACACAGTGGGGGATTCTAGATGAAAAGGCTTAAGGAGAACTGTTCAGGTGGTTCCCAGAAGTCACAGAGCCGGGACAGTAAGAGAGAGAATTCAGAATGTGACCCAGGGGCCATCTCCATCTGCAAGGGCATTCAGTTCTCATGCTGGAGATGGAGTTCATTGAGGAGTATGGCCTTTGAGCTTTAAGCAGGCCATGGTACCAGAGACGGCAAGGTTTAACTAATCCACAGATAACTGAGTATACCGTCAGAATACTGGAATGCTATCATTCTGGAGGTAAGACTTCTGGATGATGACTTTGGCACCAAAATGTAATAAACAGAAAGAAAGAGGCTTGAAAAAAAATGTGCTGAATTCATGTCTATGGGGGAGTCTCACAGGACTGTCATGTTGTGTCATCATCTAGTAGATCTTAGAGGATAGAAGAGTCATGAGTCTACTCTATGCAGAACTGGTTAAGAGAGTCTTCAAATGTAC
This sequence comes from Phodopus roborovskii, assembly GCF_943737965.1. Taxonomy (NCBI): domain Eukaryota; kingdom Metazoa; phylum Chordata; class Mammalia; order Rodentia; family Cricetidae; genus Phodopus; species Phodopus roborovskii. The sequence continues at coordinate 99,195 of NW_026125842.1, read as the reverse complement.
ATGAAGGGGGAATTGGCAAGATCAAGTTTTTTATTTTGTTGATTTTACCAGTTTTTACTTCCTTTCCTTTTACAAATGTATATTTTAAAATATAGCTAACTTGTAAGTATGCATCTTTGTGAATAATAAACTTAGAGAAGGATACAGGAACCATCCAAGAGCCGGGTCCAGCTTTACAACTTCCTTCCTATGAGATTGATCAACTTCTTCTTCTAATCATCTCTCTCTCTCATTTCATTAGAATTCATATACTAAGTTTGCCTTCCTTCATGATATCAGTATTTCAGTACTGCTTGTGTCTTGAAATGTAGAGGTTAGATATTTGGTTTTTACATCTGGCTTGCTTGTCTTAACATCTGCAATGTTCACCCCTTTGTGGCATGCAGTTGCCTGAGGTGTGCTTGAACCTGGTTGGCAATGGAGGAAGGGAGGGAAGCGGCATAAGTTAATGCAACATTCCTAGGTACAGTACCCCAAAATAAGACCATATGTGGCTTCTCTTCACATAGGACGATATCCCACAGCTCTTTATGGCAGGATGGAAGGCAGGGAACTGAAGATCCACAGAGATTCTTGAACTGAAGTTTTAAATAATTTGCAAACTCTTGGTTAAGATAGAATAGAATGTACTGATGACAGCAGGGAAGGAGATGTAGATTAGAAGCTGAAGCACAAACCTTGGAATGGTTACTCTTAAGGCATCAGGTATAATTAGGCATGGATGAATAAAGTGTAGGTCTAGTGAGGGAACAGCTAAGAGTAACTGTTTAAAGCTCAGCTTCATTTAACCTTGTAGATGAGGTGGCCAAAAGATATCATTTCCTCGTCCTCTCCACCTAGCAGACTAGAGCTGTTTCCAGCTTGATTTCAGGTGTCATTGTGGGAGGCAGTGTTTGAAACTCCTTGGGACCTGCTGTGTTGGGGATGTCATGGGGCTTATTGGGATTTCTTGAATTCTTTTGTCTCCATAGACCCATCCAACCCAGACAGCCTTTTTGTCGAGTCTGGATGCACACACACATTTTTGTTATCAGAAGATGCTGCCAGAAACAATTGCAGTGGTGTGTGCACCCAAATATAAACAGTGAGTATGTAGAATTTAAGCCTGGGCAGTACAAGAACAAAATCCTCTATGGTTCAGAACACTCCAAAAACATAGTAATATCCAGAGGGTCTTAACCGAGTGCTATAGAAGCCGCCATTTAAGGTGCACATTCTATCTAACAGCAGCTGCTGTTAACAGATGTGCTGACACCACTGTTGGTTTTCTAAGACAAAGCACCAAGAAGTGACCTCAAGAGTCAGAGGTTGAAGATATTCCACACCAAAAACTGCCAAAGAGGGTCATTGTCAATGCCACATTAGTCTGCATTCCTCAGCAGAGCTAGTGTTGGGAAAGCAGTGTATCATCCTGCAAAGTATTTTTGTACTCTGGATAATGTCTCACAGGAATTAGTGGTCTCAGGTATAAGCACAATCCTACTTATTGCTCACAATGATTGCCCTGAACAGACCTATTTTTTTGGCTTGATTCTACTTTGTGCTTAATTCTACTGTTGAGTATTTTATTTCTTTAAGTCAAACTACAAGAAAAGGACCATGAGAGATTAAAGTCACAGAGAGAGATACACATAATGAGTAGAAAAAGGAGAGGAATGAGAAGGAGAGAAAAGAGAGGAAGAGAATGGAGGGAGGGCAATTAGGACTATGACAAAGAAGACAAGATCTAACAGAACTTCAATGATAGTGTTGACTAGGAATAGAAGGAAGACATACACATCATTTGTGCGGGAGGAAGAATTGTGCAGATCAGAGCAGAGACAGCAGGAGAGCAGGGGAACAAGTGTAGGTGTGAAAGAGAAAGAAGAGAGGACATAGGAGAGGAGAGAGAGGGAGGAAAGAAAGGGGAAGGGGAGAGAAGAAGAGAGAAAGAGGGAGAGGAGAGAGAGACGAATGAGTGTTGTGGGGATTTCTGTTTGACTGTGAGTCTGCCTTTCTCTTTTCAGAACAGGAATTTTCACACTGACAACTTTTGGATTAAAAGAAATATCAAGCTGCCCCAGGAGGGGATTCCATCCCCATAATCAGGACTCAGCTCTTTTCTGTGTACGTATCTGTGTACAGGAGAAGAAACATAATAACATTGTGATAATACCAAACCCTGTCCCATAAAATTTATAAGAGCCAGGGAAGCAACCACAGAGATTAAAGGAAGCTTGAAATCCTGGAATCAGAATGCTAAGTCTAAGAGGTAGAACACTCTGTGTGTGATTATATGTATCATAATTAATATCTATATGCATCTGTATAGACTTTTCATCACACTCTGATCCTGACGGAAAATAAGACTTGTACACATTTCAGCTCTACTTTTTAAAAGATATATACACTTTTATATTTCATTATATTTATTCCTGTACTTTCATGTGTAGCCTTTAAAAGCAGACCCTGTTTTTATTTTAGTTCGTTTTCTCTGCGAATTTGCACATGGGAGTTTAGAGCCTGTGTGGTAGAAGATGTTTGCAGATGCCCTAGATATGGAACAAGGCAGTAAGCACTTCCTCCTTCCCTGCAAGAATAGTGGGTGTTGTTAAATCCAGCACTATTCTCCAAGCCACACTTTGTAACTCATAGTTCAAACCAGGGTGATCAGTTTTTTTTGTAAACAAAACCTTTCTACCAGAACTGTTCAAAATTACCTAGCTCCATTTTGGAGTACACTAATGTTGTTTTTGAGATACTAAAAGATATTGTTGATTTAAAAAATGAATTATCTATAACATGAGTTCCCAAGTTGCCAATTGTAATGACCCCTTTCATGGCGAAACACACCCATAACATAAGCTCTTGGGCAGCTGCAGTAGGAGATCATCAATTTGAGGCCAGTTGATGTTACATAATAAGACTTTCAGACTGATGATTACCTATCATGTTGTAGACACAGAGTGACCATCCCCTCAGTGTCATTAAGGTCACCAATACAATCTGATTGATGTAATGACTCCCCTCGAGGTGAATTGGGTCTCCTTTGCCATCTGATGGACATTATGACTCCAATGGAGCACTGAACGTACGCATCTCTAACAACAACCACAACAACAAAACAACAACAACAACAACAACAAAATCTATTTGCTATGTGACTCTGGAAAATAGGTGGCAAAGATCCTGAGTTACTTGGGGATGTACTCACTCTATTCATGAGGCATGAGGTGAACTAGGTGGGAGTGTTGGGGGCCAGAACTTTTGACATTACTTCTAAGGACATCAAGATTTCACCTCTTGGCTGAGAACTGTCTGGCTGCAATGAACTTCTTCAATCAAAGGCTTACTGCTCAGGATGTGGCTCAGTTGTGAGAGTGTTCTAATTTTAAGCATTCGGATCTGAACTCGTTTCCCAGCACTGATGAAAACAGCTGTGCTTATGATTGCCTATAATCCAGCAGTGGGGAGCTCGAAGCAGTAGAATATTATCAGGATCCCCCCCGGCTTACCTAGGCTATGTGTGCTAGCCTATGTCACACAAGGATCTCTTTTGGTATAAATAAAATGTACAATTTGTTTCAAAACTGATTTCCAATCCCTAACAATATTTCCCCTTTTCCAATTGCAGGACTGCAGTCATGTCACCATCCAAAACAGCAGGGTGACAATCACGGATTTGCGATGAGTAAATCCCACTGACCCACCTCAGTTGGAGCCTGTGTGTGTGTGTGTGTGTGTGTTTGTGTGTGTTTGTGTGTATGAGTATGTGTTTAGTGCATTTGTGTGTGTATGTGTGTGTGTGTATTTTGTGTATATGTGACTGAATGTGTGGTGGTGTGTATCTGTGTATGTATATTAACCTGTGTTATGTATGTTACATCAGTGTTAAGGATGTCATTGGTATGGTAGGTATTTATGGCACACTGTGTTCATTCACAGAGCCCAGATGAACTTAGTTTTACATTTCTGTTTTAGCAATTAGGAAAAGCTTCGATAAAACACAGAAGATTGTCTCACATGAAGTCAAGCCCTCTTGCGGACAAACCCTGAGTCTAGATGTGAGATCATAGAAATTTATTTCATTTCAAGGTGAGGTGGCTATATTTCTGACTCGTCAGTAATATCTTTGTTTAATAATGCACAAAATGACAAATGCGATACAGCAATGTGGACAAAGCCATCAGCTCAATCATGAGCATTGCAAAGGAAACGTAATCTACAATGTGTTTTAATTTATGACATTTGATATATTCATGGCTGCATTTTGAGGTGAAAGATCATAGCTCTTTTGAATAAGGAGAGAAAAAATGATCAAAGATTGCATTCTACTAGAATTACAATTCTAAATTGTGAATGTAATTTTCTGTTTTTTTTCAGCGTCTTGTATTTGTAATGAGACCCGATGCTAGAAACCCTGTGACTAACAACATTCCCTGACTAAAACAGACTGTATGTAATATTTAACATAAAAGAGGTATGTGTATAAATTGAGAACGAAAAGTACAAAATGCAAGTTTTTAAAAAATCATTTGATATTAGGAATCATTTACAGATTATATACACTGTAAAAATGAATAAGACAAGGTTTACATATTTTATGTCAACAAAGTATAATAGTACATCTAAGAACATAATGGGATTTCAAATTTAATAAAGATTGCTTTTATTGCATTTTAGAACCACAATGTTAGAAAGGATTTGAACATGACTGGTGGCCCCGCTTTTCTGAGTACCACAGGGAAACCTTTTCAAGACGACAAGCTTCCTGGTAAACATTTTATTCTTACATCCATCCTTACCTTCAAATGTCCCTCATAGCGAAGCAAAATTTATTCCCATTACCCAGATATACAATCTTCTGAACCAATTTTGATTTTCTGTGCAAATATTCAGCCATACATCATTTCTCTACATGAAATCTTATAGTAAATCTATAGTTAGGTTATTCATATTTAGTAATTATACCCTCAGATGACATCTTAATAGTTTTCATTTGAATTAGTCATATGGTCTATGAAAAATTTAGTGAATTCTGTTTTCTTTTTATATTTATATATTAGAAAGAGCTTTCTAAATCTACAGCTGTCACATACCAGTTGTCTTCCCATCCATCGTATTTATAAATTGTTCTATTTGTCTGGCTTGCATTATGCATATAAAACTGTTTACATTTTGTTTTCCTTCCATTTGAATTGAAATTATCCTATTATTGGGGAATGATATAACAATTAAGGTTCCATAACTTACTGAGTTTAAGGTGTATTTCTTCTTCCAAAACAATTTGTATCATTGAAGATCATTCAATTAGCATTAGTAAATTATTAAATTACTAAGGGAATAACAGTACTTAATGAATGTACAATTTCTTCTATTGAGAAGATAATTGTCAAGATAATTTGGTCCAACTCTAAACTGTTGCTTGTTTGAATTTTTATGCATGTGTAGGTGGGAAAGACTGATTGCATATCCAGTACCGAGGAGACCAGGTAATGGAGAAAGCAAAAGTGTTAGTTGTTGATAATGGCAGTTGACAAAGCTTGTAATTTACTAAGTGGTATTTGTAGATGTCAGACAATATAAATTAGTAGGAACAAATTAATTACAAATTAACTAATAGGCATAAGTGAAGAAAGATACTTTCACGATTGCTGTGCAACTGAGCTCACGCTCAGAATTAGTCACTACAAGTTCAACAAATTTAGTTATCCTCTGTGCAGCTGTGTCTTCATATGTAAGGATGGAATAACATCTGGGTGAGTAGGTGTTATAGCAGAAGAAAATATATCATATAATTTACTATAGTCAGTCTTTAATATTTGCAAGGCACATGTCTTCATACATTTTTGTCTTCTGTGCTCATTGTTTCACGGTTCTGCACTTATGTGTAGACAAAAACATTATAGCATTCCTTGTGAGATACTGTGAGCAGAAAGCAGATGTCCTCTGGACTGTGCAATGGATGTGGGACACATGATGAACTTCAGACTGTGTCTCCATGAGATCTGTGCATGCTCATTCTCTCTGCAAACTGGAGCACTCTCAACTTTACATTAGTTCAAGTAATGTTCTGATAATCTACTTTTCCAAATTTTTACTGCATAAGTAATAATACTCACCCAATTTGTAGTATAATAAGCATTCAACTCATGAACCAATCACTTTTATGCTACAAAGATGATGTTTGTCTTATTTAATTCTTTACAGAACAAGATTTGTAGGATGAGTGCCAATTGAATGTGACTTTCTCTAGAAGCTGGCATTGTGGGCCCACAGATCAGTACACATAAAATAGATCATTCTGGAAAGTTTCTTACTTAGGCCACGTACCTATATCTCAAATGCTTATTAGGACAGATTGCATAGTTCAATCTTGAATTCATGTTTTCCTTCTCTCATTTGTAACCATGTGAACCTCCTATACATAATTTATTTTCATAAAAAATAATAATTATCAAGAGTGACTTCTATGGTAATTTGAAGCTTCTGGATTCTTTATCAGTCAAAATATGCTAATTCACTTCACCTCTGAATATATAGGTATCATTTTAGAAATGTAAGTTTTGGGACTTGCATTATTTGTTGATGTTTTCCCTGATGGTATTTTAGCTTTGCCAAATTATGTTTCTAATATATTTCCTTGGAATCTTATTTGTATCGTATTTTGTAAATAGGTCATTCACTGTGATCTTCTCAGCCTATATCATACTGTGCATCGTGTAGGATAAAAGTCATAGAGGTTCATGTAACTCAGTGGGAGGAGTGAGGAGTACTCACCCAATATTTGTAAGAATCTATATTTAGTAGAAAATTTGTTCAGAAAAAATGTCAAATTATTAGAAATACCTGTGGTGTTCTTGTCTGTAGAAAGATTTTTAATGGTTTAGGTGATTTATAGTCTAACCATGAAAGCCAGATTTGCATCAGAATTCTGATGTGTTTATTTCCCCCTCTTGATTTATGTGGGATTACAAATATCTATGATTATGCCAGCAGTAAATTTTTCATAACTATTTTTGTTTCCACAGAAAATGAAAAGATGTGGATTCCTTCCAGACTAATGTGGTTTGATCACGCCAGACCGCCTGAAACAGAGTACAAGCTGATCCTACATTCAAAACAGCTGGACAAAACAGCCCTACAGACTACAGCCAGGATATCTGAATCTTCTTGGAATCCCCCAAGACAGCGCCCCTTACCAGCAGGAAGTAGTTTGGAAAGAACGACGCCCAAATTCCCAAATATTTGTATAAATGTTTGTTTTCATTTAATTGGACATTGTTATATAAAATTAAATGAAAAAAAGAAAAAAAATATTTCAAAAGAACTATATTTTTTTACAAAAAATTAACTTAACTTTTTCTTGCCGAGTCAAAAACCACTTTCTAGTAGTTGTACCTAGACATCTGAGACAAGGAAGTGTTAAGTGCTACATAAGGTGTATAGACGAAACAGCGCTTCTATTCAATTCAATCATTGTGTGTTTGTTCTAAAGTGACCTTTAGGATAAATACATCAATTTTTCATCAAATCACTCTCCTGAACACTGAAAGTATGTTTGACAGTGTCCTCAAATGCTGCCAAGAACAAGCAGTCATGTATTTCATGATTCAATAGGATTTATTTCTCCCTTCCAGGCCCACCTTTGACAACTTGACTTTGGTTCTGCACAGTTTAAAGGAAAGTAAGAGTGATACTTATTTTTCTCACTGTTGTCACAAACCCCATGTTCTAAGCAGCTGGAGAGGAAGAGAAATTCATTTGGATCACAATATACAGATAATACAAAAGGAAACCAGTGAGTGGTGATTGATGTACAAGCCAATTCCTCACAAAAATGCCAAAATTTAGTGCTGGGAGAGAATTGGACCTTGAATGGGTTGATATCACAAACCCCTGAGATTCAGAAACCATTTTAGAAGAAGGTTAGGAGGTGTGTAAGAGCTGAGACTGTGGACAAGGGCAGCAGCAACAGCAAACATCTGTAGAAATGACAGAGCAAATGTGACCTGCACAAGACCTGCACAGAACTTTTCTTGTCAATGTTTCTCATGGATGATATGGGACCCAACCTGAGGGACAGCAGTCTGTTAGTGATTGCTAAGAAATGGGTGCCATTTTCTTTAGTGGTGCAGCCCCTGACATAAATGCTCTTTTCTCAGGAAATGACACACTGGACACTTAGGCAAGAAGCTGCAATTAGACTCAGCATTATTATATTACAGAAGACATGAAAGTGGAAAGGAATGGTGGTTTCAGCAAGAGAGGGAGAAGTATGACAGTGGGCAGTGAGAGTAATATGTAAAATTTATTGTATAATCTCTGACACTGTCACATAAAATAAGAGAATAAAATAAGATGGGCTGATACTTTATTTAGATTTCTTAAAGTTTGCCTGAGGATTCAGAAAGCTAAGTCACAAGCCATAGAAGTCAGGCACAGGTTTTCAATCCCAGGTCTCCAGATTAAGAAGTAGATGGATTTCTGTGAATGCAAAGCTACCAAGATCAACACAAGCTTGATCCAGTCCTAAAGAGGAACAATTGACACAAAGACAATCTCAGCACCAGGAATCATATGCCTTTAAACCCAGCACTAGAGGGGTATAAAAGATAGATGTATGGGTTTTAGTAGTATATCATGGATTTATTCTCCAGCCACAATGTGTATAGTAAGACCCTGAAGTCTCTGTATTCTCCAGGCACACTGAGGAGAAGTTATATATATTCTGAAGGTTGGTGTGAGCCAGAATAACCTTCCATTCTGAGGAGAGAAGAAGTCGTGTTCAGCTGCTTTGCTTTTCTGATCTTCAATTGAAGGTTAACCCCAATATCAGTCTCTGGCCCTTTTATTTTTCATGCTACAGAAAGGGGGAAAGGGAGGAAGAAGGAAGTAGGGAGGCAGGAGTGATGGAATGAAAGAAGGGCACCATGGATATTGTTCTATGTATAAAGGGCATGAACCAGATGATGATGGAGTCAGAAGGTCTTTCCTGGACATCATGTACAGGTTCCTTGGAGTTGCTGGAGAGAGGAGACCCGTTTGCAGAGTAATGCATACTGGTAAAAGATGGAGCCAGCAGTACGAGCCATGAAGAGGAAACCGGATGCAGAGAGCTGATGGGGCCAGGAGGACCAGTGATGCAGAGAATTTTGATCCCAGGAGCCAATGGAAACTGGAAGACCAGCTAGGGTGGAGGTGTCAGGGGATGAGATACATAGAACTGTTCAGTAACAAAGTATCCCAGACAGTCTCCCTCCAGTGACATAGATCTCCAACATGTCCACCCATCTCTGGATGAGATTGATCACAGTGAGGATGTCAGTGTCCCCATCTTACCTCACTATTGTACTTTCTTTTCTCCTGGCTTTTACAGCTAGGTATTTGTTATGTTGTTATCTGAGAAGAGCCAAACATAATCTGGTTGTCTCCTAATTAACTGAGTAAATTATGTTTTCCTTTTCCCTTTATTTTACTAATGTTTAAGTCTAAAATGTCTCCATACTCATCATCATCTTTGTTGCTCCATCTTCCTCCTTGCTTGGAAGATATATATATATATATATACATATATATATATATATATATATATATGTATATATATATATGTATGCTTTATGTATGTATGTATTTGTATATGTATATGTATATGTATAGATGTATATATATGTATGCATATATATATACACACACATATGTGTGTGTGTGTAACAGTCTTATATGTTTGTGTCTCAGTGTGTATAACCTTATATGTGTTTATGTATATATGTGTATATATAATACATACATATATATATACATATATATAGGTGTTTGTGTTTGTAATCATATTTCCATGTATATTCTCGTGTATATGTGTGTGTCCCAACACAGCTGAAAATCTCAGCCTTGCTTAAGTTTTGCTACTTCTCTTTTCTCTACTGAATACCAATTTAAATACACTATGATCCATCATCCAGTGATAATTTTTTAAACAATATATATTTTTTTAAAGAGAGGGTTTCTAGCGGAACTTGGAGACCAGGCTTCACTAAAATCAAGTGTTCTGCCTATCTCTGCCTTCCATGTGCTGGGATTAAATGCATGTGCCACCGCTGCATGGCCTTTTTACATTTTTATTAATTTATCTTTTACATTCCATTGCCATTACCTCCCCCCATGTCTCTCACAATTAACATCTGCTCCTCAGAGGGTAACACCTCCCCTAGTAATTTTACTATGTCATCTCACTGAGGCATGAAAATGGCACCTCCATACCACCCACACACCTGTGTCTCCTCTGAACAATTGATCTCTCCATAGAATGGGCTGTGCTAAGTCAGTTTGTGTATTAGACTTGGATCTTGGTAACCACAGCCAGTAACCTCATATGTGTCCCATCTACACCATTGCCACCTTTGTTAAGGGAGTCTAGTTGGGTCTTAAGCAGATTCCCCTTTGTCAGACCAGAGTCAGTGATCACTCACAATCTTGTATCAGCTGACTCTGTGAGTTTCCCCTTCTCAGTCTTGTCTCCTTTGTTCATACTATTACTCTTCACTCACTTTGTTTGTACTCAGGAGCTTGACCCAATGAATATTGAAGTGACTAGAGCCTCACCCAGCCATGAGACACTGCAGAAGACCCAGCAAGATGTAGGTTTACCAGCATGTGCTGACCTTTTGTCCAGCTTCTGACCTTGCCTGACCTTGCTGAACCTTGCCCCAGTCACAAGGAAGCCAGATCTCTCCATGAGGCAAGGAACCAATCTGAAGTTAGCTGGCTGGGTCTGAATACTTTATAGTATGTGAAGTACAGAGCATAGCAGCCTCCATGGTAGGCCTCTAAACATGGCAACAATTTCTGCAGGGGTAGTTGGCCAATCAACAAAGGACACCTTGCCCAAGCCTGGAGTCACTTCTTACTCTCCTTTTTGCAGTTTATATGTAAGGCCAGGGTTGGGTGCCCATGCTAACCTTGTAGTTGTGATCTCTATGCCTCAGTCTGTCATGATGGTGGGATAACAGTTTTGCATCACCAGGCCTAGCAACAATTATCTTCTCTCAGCTCTGTGATCTTTCCCTGAAGATGTTGCACATGGAAATTGCCACCTCTGAGTTAATACTAGCCATCAAAGCTTCAAGGGTCTTATGGATGATACTTTACTTTACCACTAGAAGGCAAGATAGCATCAGAAATGACATGCGTTTGGGCCTTCTTTCTGAATCAGGGAGTAATTTCCTTCCATGCATGTTAAAATCAGGATTACCCACTACTTCTGAGGGTCACAGCTTGTTCTTGTGAGAAGGAGATGCGGGTCTTTAGATCAGAGATATTTCTGTGTCAATACTTTTGCTGAATTTTGATTTAATGCCTCAACAGAACCAGATTGCTTGAATGAGAGAGAAAAGAGAGAGAGAGGATACAAGATATGATGATAGATGACAGTCAGGAATTTGTGGCTGCTCAAGGGAGTGGAAAGATAGTAGGCAAGCCAACCCAGAGGACAGGATGTACATGTAGATTTTAGTGAGTCCAGCACAGGGCTGCTCTGATGAACACAAGGGGTTTGCCTTGGCACTCTGGCTTTGCCTTATCTATTAATTACTTATTTTTGAAGTTATTGTTTCCTATTATTTAAACAATTTTCTTTCCTGCGATATTGTTATTCCCACAGAGGTGCATTCATATCTGCAGAGTGTCTGTGCACTACACATGATATATGTGTTCACTAATGTGCATTGTATTTGACCACATACTCAGGAATTTAAGGTGCTGACATCATTTTCCTGTAATATGTAGAATTCAGACAGAGAGAGCTGAAATCCCATATAGACATTGTTACTAATTGGGATTCTTCATCTCTTTTGGCCTGTAAGATGTGTATGATTAAAGATGAAGGTTTCTGTTCTGTCTGATCCCTCCCCATTTCAACCCCAAATAAACACCGAGGCATTATATTAATTATAAAGTGTTGGCTGATTGCTAAGACTTCTTATTGGGCTAGATCTGTCTTAATTATTAACCCATAACTACTATGTATTTCTATATAGCCTTATCTTACCAGAGAGTGCCAGGCACCTTTCATCTTCCAAGTCTTTGTAAATGCTCCCCTCTCTCTCCTTCCTCCTTCCTCCTACAGCTGTGTATATACCTCTGCCTGGCTATTGCCCAGTCAGTGTTTTCATCATCAACCAATGAGAGCAACATATGTACAGAACGACATCTCCCATTGTGTTAGTATTTATTGGTACCATCTCATTGGAATTTCTATATTCTCTCCTCAACACCATAAGAGACTTTTTCTTGTAAGAAGGCCTTAAGGCAGCGCCCTACAGTTATGTGGTGTGTGTGTGTGTGTGTGTGTGTGTGTGTGTGTGTGTGTGTGTGTGTAGACAGAATTTTTGAAGGTGTAACACAGTGACTAAGGGATGCTCTGGTCGCTTCCTTTGTGGTTTGTTTCCAGAGAATACCAAAACACACCCAATATCCTATCTTTCTCAGGATAGTAACAAGCAAGCTTTTGTTCCAGGAAACTACAGAGTCTAAGATGCCAACAGCAGAGGGGAAAATCCTTCCATCAGGCAGATGTTACAGCTACCTTCAGGGTCATATTCTGGAAAGCAAATGCCTCTGGAGATGGTGACAAGAAACCTGCCATGTCCCAAGATACATCTGTAGCCTGATTCACTGAAAGTCTGGACATGAAGGAGAGCAAGGTAGTAGGTGAAGATCAAAGTTGGTGGTGGAGTAGATTGATGTTCAGACTAACTGCATCCACTGCTTTCTCTTCCCTCCTAATGATAATAAGTCTACTGACTAGGACAGAGCCTCTGGCAACTTGATTTGCTCTGGTGGATGTCACTAGGGACATTGTTTCCTTCCATGGTCCCGTAGACCGCACCCTTCAAAGATTCTATAAATGGTTTCAGGAAAACAGTATGTGAGGGGACACAGTGTGAGGAGTTCAGCCTCGTTCTTCTCTCTATTGAAATAGCCTCTTTGCTTTGCCTGGCTTAGGCAGGCTGCTGAGCTCTGTCTATTCTAAGCTGAGTTCTGTCATTCCCTTGCACTGTAGTTTTTGAAGTATCACCCCTTCCCTGTGAAGAGATGCACTCTCTTCTGGAGCCACAGAGAACATAAGAATTCTCACTGTTCTTGCAAGGTAATCCCTGTTAATGCTGAATCCCCAACAGAGAGCAAGCCAGCCCCAACAAATCTTCTAGCTGAACATAAATTTATTGTAATTGGCAGAGAAGCTATTCCTTCATAATAATTGTGCCTGTTGTCCATATTTCTGGATGTTCATCCATTATCTTAATTTTCGGTGCATGATTTCTGTACTAGGCATAATTGGAATGGGAAAATCTGTGTAATGGATCACAGTGTGAGATCTAGGACAGACACATACTCAAAGGGTGTTCAGGAGATTTTCTTTTACCTACCTAGTTATGAGATAATGAAGTAAAAAATCCTTCCTGGTACTTGGGTCCTGAAGGTACATGTTTATAAATTCCTCCCTGATGTCCTATGAATGATCTTTTATGTTCTCTGTGTTCCAGTGACAAGAAAATGACAATTCAGGGATGGCTGCAGCCTCTGTTCCCTCTGCTCTAGATGAAAGCCTACACCTCTTTACACTTAGATTCTCCTTCCTCTATCTCTCAAGGTCTGGGATACAGACAGGACATGTGGTGCATGCCTTTAGTTCCAACAGTGACTTGAGAGGCAGATCTGTGAGTTCAAGGACAGCCTTGTCTACAGAGAGTGAGTTCCAGGACAGCCAGGACTGTTACCCAGAGAAACCTTGCCTTGAAAAACAAACAAACAAACAAACAAACAAACAAACAAACAAAAGATACTCCTAGGCCAGATGGTTCATTGGATACAGTGTCTGCTGTTAAGACTGATGACCTGAGTTGTACCTGGCAACTCCAGAGAACTGAGTACTATGGCAGGTACTCATACTCTTACAAACATATACTAATACAATTCTTATATTATTATTTTGAGACAGGGTCTCTCTGTGTAGTTCTGGCTGTCATGGAAATTGATATGTAGACCAGTCTGGTGTGATATTTTGTTCATGCTCTAACAAATAAAGCTTGCCTGAAGATGAGAGAATGGAACTGGCCACTAGTTAACCACAGAAGCCAGGCAGTGGTGGCACACACTTTTGATCTCGGCACTAGGGATCTCATGCCTTTGATCCCAGTACTTGGGAGGCACACAATTTTAATCCCATTACTAGGGCGGTGGAGACAGCTCAGCCTTTTGGTCTGAGATTCGGTAGAAGTAAGAAGTCTCTAGTGGGTGCCCCTTTACTTCTTTGATCTTTCAGTATTCATCCTGATATCTGACTCTGGGTTTTTTAATATTAAGACCAATTAGTGCTATAGGCTGGTCTTGATCCTCCTACCTTATTTTATTATTTTTAATTATGTGCATGTGTGTGTGTCTTCAAGGCAGAGATGGTAAGTTAACAGGCCGTTATGAGTTGCCAGATGTGGGTGCTAGGAACTGAACTCAGGTCTTCAGCAAGAGTAGTATGTGTTTTTAGTCATCTCTCTAGCCACATAAACATATTTTTTAATTACAGTCAGGCAGTGCTAATGTTTGCCTTTAATCCCAGTACTTAGGAGCCAGAGGCAGGTAGATCTCTGAGTTCCAGTATAGCCTGGTCTAGAGACAAAACACCACATTGGCTATAGGAAAAAAGAAATTCCATGGCCACATAGTACTCTAAGAACTGAACTGATTAAAATAGGAAAGAATATTAAAAGCTGCAAGAGCATAAAGGAACATGTTACATGTTAAGGCAGACATATTAGAATTACAACTAACTTCTCAATGAAGATTTAAAGAGCATGAAATCTTTGAGACCAAAGATGCTAACACACACTGCTTTACCCTACAAATTATTCAAACACCAGGGTTGGAGAAAATGGCATATTCCATTATAAATTAAATGAAAATATTATCTATATACAAATCAAGCATTAGAAAAGCTGCTAGAAGGGAAATTCAAAACTAAGGAGGATAACTATACCCAAGAAAACACAGGAAAAAGTAAATTAACACTGGTAAAAGTGAAGGGCCCAGACCCTCACCCAGTCCCCTGCTTGACTCCCATGACAGGCTGCATAAAAGTACCAGCAAGTTGTAGGACACTGAGTCAGAAGCATGAAGTGAACCCCGACTTTCTCAAATCACTGGGAACCAATCAGTAGATACCCTCCTTGTGGCAATGAACCAATCAGAAGTTAGCCTGCAGGCTCTGGATGTGCTTTTCTGATAATAGTGGAATGCAGGGCATTCCCAGTGATGACCTCTAGGAAAAGCATCCTTTCTGCAGCTGAGGCTGACCAGTCAACTGGAAACAGGGTGCCAAAGACCAAAGGTGCAACAGTCTGGAGACTGTTGCTATGCAACTAGGAGACCCCCAGACACTCCACGCGCTCTACTCCAGTATATGTCCTGCCCCACTGCTGCAAGGGGTTCCTCCATCTCTACCCACTATTACAGACTGACAGTTATCCCGAGTTAATTCATAAATAGACTCTTTGCTTTTGCAGTGCATCAGGTCTCATGGTAGTGCTGGGGGTTCAGAGTCTGGGCACAACAAAACCAAAAGAAGGAAAAACACACATATGCACACACATAATCTCTCTCTCTCTTTTATACACACACACACACACACACACACACACACACACACACACACACACACTCACTCATCATTTACAGTATGAGCAATAACAACAACAATATAGAATAAGGTAATCAAAACCATTGTTTATAGATAGTTCTCAAGAGCATTTTTGTAAATTGACCAATGCAAAGACAAAGACTAATAGAATGGAAGTGAACAGGTTCCAGTCTTCTTGTGTAAACAAGACACATATCTACATATTAAGGATACACATTACCTAGGGTAATAGGTAGTGCACAGTTTTAATCCCAGCACATACAAGGAAAAGACATGTGGATCTCTATGATTTGGAGCCAAACCTTGTCTACAGATTTAGTTCTATGAAAACCAATCTACACAGAGGAAGTCTGCCATGAAAAAAAATATAGGTAATTCTTGCTGATGACTATGGAATCAAAACTCTTAGTATACTGGCAAACCAAATTTAATGACATACAAAAAGTTCTTCACCATTATTAAATTGGCTTCATTCCAGATAAATATAGTGGATTAACCATATGTAAAACATCACAAAATTAAACCCAAGGATAGCTATTACCTGACAATATAAAAACATTCAAAAAAGTTCTATGGCCTAGGCTTGTTCCTAACTAGCTCTTATAACTTAAGTTAGCCCATTTATATGTTATGTAAAGATATATTGCTATGATTGGTATAATCAGAAGCTGAAAGGTCAAAAGCTAGGCAGGAGAAATAGGTGGGACTTCCAGGAAAGGGTGAGGAACTCAGGATAAATCTAGGCACTCAAAGGAGATGCCAAATGAGACACAGAGGCATTTGGACATACAGAATGAAAGAACGGTAAAAATCCACAAGGCCAAACATAGATTAATAGAAACTGGTTAATTTAAGTTACAAGAACTAGTAAGGAACAAGCCTAAGCTATAGGCCAAGCATTCATAATTAGTAAGAAGTCTCTGTTATCATTATTGAGGAGCTGGCTGGTGGGACAAAGAAAGACTTGTTACACCTCTCTCCATCTTGCACCTCCTGTTTCCTTTCTGAGTCTTGTAGTGTCTCCTGTGTGCCCAGATCCCCCCTTTCTCTCTCTCTCTCCCCAGAAATCCTGCCTATACCTCCTGCCTACCTATTGGCCATTCAACTCTTTATTAGACCAAGCACAGCAAATACACCTTCATACAGTGTACAAATATCCCAAAACACTAGATCAGGTGCAGGGTTTGGGGGCTTTATATGACAGGATAGAGAATTTTCTGTGTGTTAAAGTTTTATCAATAGATGTACTTTTTATAGTCAAAGCCGAGTGATATTTTTCTTGTCAGGCAAATGTCCTTATTTTCACGCTGAACTGGCATCCCTATACTTGACTTACCTCTATGCCTGAAGTCCACAGTGCACACACCCTATCCACTTCACAGGAAAGCTTCCAGACATCTTTGGATACTCTTTCTCACCTGAGTCCTGAAATGCGAAATGTAGCATAGGCAGGCCTCTTAGTTTTGCTTCAGAAAAACGACTGGGTCGATTACTTCTTCCCAATGGGCTAGGATACTAATCAAGCATCCTTGCCAGAGGCCAGCTGGAATTGGGACTTGCTTACATCCAGAGAACAAGTCCATTAAGTTCATATTGAGGATCCTCACCTACTATGCTGCATTCACACAACAGGAACAGAGCAAGAATGGTAAAAGCATTCCTCAGAGAACCAAAGCTGGGTAGTGGGAAGTAGAAAAGTCTCAATGAAAGGTCTGGTGCTCCAGGGATGGCTTGCAGACCTGTGGAACACTGAAGTGCATAGGGTCTTAGGTCTCCACAAACCCGCAGCCTGCCATTTTGAGGATGCTGCCAGATCTGTTGTGGAGTGGGCAAGGGTAGATGTGAGTTAACACAGAGGTGACCTGCCAGGAGCGCAGATACCTATGGAGTAGGGATGCAGGCCTGGCCTCGAACCAGGGAGCTAGGACTAGCTAGCACAGCCTTCTTCCCGGAGCCTGTCGCCCTGTCCTCGGACAGGGAGTTCTGCTTCCAACCTACCCTTCGTTAAAGTCCCATGAGCCATTTACTATGCCTACTATAGGACTAAGTTGTAAGGAAGTTAGAAGTCGGTTCTAATGCCGCCAAAGCTCCTGCGGACCAAACTTCGAGTGTTGGTGCTGCAAACGTGCCAAGACTAACTGCAGGAAGTCCTGAGCTGAGCTAGAAACCGCATGCAGCTCATCCCTCAAGGAGGAGCTTGGGCGAATGCTTGTGGTCCAGGGAGGAAAGCCACCAGGGTGCAGGCTGGGACTGCTAGTCTGTGAGCTGGCCACCCATTGCACACTGGGATTGGTAGTCTTTCTTGTACAGGCATCTCCTTTGGATTAGCAATATGATTTTCTATGGTTTCATTATAAATATATTCTGGGCTTTTGAGATGGCATTCTTCTTCCTTTACATCAATTATTTGTATGTTTAGTTATTTTTTTTTATGACCTGAATTTTTATTGCTATTGTGTCAGGATGTTTTTTGGGAGTCAACATTTTCTTGGACTCTTATATCTAAATATGCTATTATAGCTTCAAACCAGAGATTCTCATTTCCATCTCTTGTATTACCTTAGGTGGTATTTTCTCTGTGCTTCTTGTTCAGATTCCTATATTTTTTATTTCCAGTGCACGCCCCAGCTTGTTTTTTTTTTTTTATTTTAATTAATGGATTCTGTTTCCATTTTCAGGGGTCTTGAATATTTTCCCTTGATATTGCCCACTGTCTTTCATCTGTGCTTAGATTTATGCATATCTTCCACATAGTTTATTTTGAGTTTAGTTAAGCGATTTATATGTAGACCTTTATCATCTTCATATATTAGTATTTGATGGTTTTTTATTGTTTGTTTTTATTTGTTATTTTTCTTTGCTCGTTTGGGAATGTGCACAGCTCGTTTGGCAATATTCAGCACATTCTGTAGAACAATACTTGGGATCTCCTGGGGACGTATCTCCTTCTGTGTTATTCACCATGTCATTGTGCTGGCTTCTAAACAGCTAGGTTTGGGGTAAGTTTAAGTTCTAGGTGCAGATTTATGCATTTGTAGTTGTTAAGTGGGTGCTTTGTTCCTTGGATCAGTTTCCTCTCTGGGGATTTCAGAGATTTCCATTTTTGGCACTTGTCTGTGTTATGTTCTGCTCTCTTGTGTATTCGCAGACAATGTTGGAGACTGGGTTACTGAGTCAATATTAAGTATGGAAAGTTGGAGGAGGTTCTTGTGATCTCTTGAGAATGGGGAAAAAGAGAATTGGGAGAGTGTAGTAGGTTTCCTGCTACAGAGCTGGGGTTGAGCCTAGGATCACTGATTATCTGAAAGTTTTGGGTCTCTCTTAGGCCTACTCATTGCTCAAGGGACATATCTGTGAGATCCACAGGAGATTTTAGCAAGGACAGAAGTCAAGGTTGCCAAGTGCGTTCTGTTACATAGGTAGTGATCAGTTTGTGGGATAGGTTGTTGGTATCAGGGACAGAGGAGAAAGCCTGCAGGAAGCCTAAATGGCTTTCCATCACATATATACTTGAGGATTATTTATAGTATTGAGCCCATATTAATCATTGAATTCATATTAATAATTGAGTTCACATTAATCAGTGAATGTTAATTCAATGTTTTTCAATGACCTTTTGTTATTTGCTTTTTAAAAAATCTCTTTGTGCAATTTATTTCTCCCTATGGCTTCATAGATGTACATTTTCTGTCATCTTCAGGTCATCTTCTCAAGTCATTACTTAGTGAGCATGGTTTGTGTAGTTTGTGTGTTCACGGAAAGTTCTGCTTCTTCTGTTAACCAAGGTGTTACTCCTGGTGGATATATACACGCAGGTTAGCCATCAGTGTTACCGTAAGCCTTTCTGGTGGTATAGTTTTAGTTGAGGATTCCAGTATACTTGTGATGCCTTTGAATGCATGAGAGTTTTCTTTTCAGTGTGTGTGTGTGTGTGTGTTTCTATAATACTTCTTTGTGGGTATGATAAAGCACTGAGTACATTTAAATTGGAGGAAGTTCAAGTGCCTTTCATCATATAGTTTTATAACCCATTGTCTAGGCAATAAAACATGGGAGAAAAGGCAGAACCTGGAAGCAGGAGCTGAAGCAGAGACCACAGAGAATTGTTGCTCACAGGCATGCTTCTTCTGCTTTGCCCAGCAAATGTTTCCATATATTACAACTTCAACTGCTTTTGTATAGTATTTCCTAACATAGAGTTGGCCTATCTCTATCATTTACTAATAAAGATCATATGCCATTGCCAGTCCCAGGATATAACTTCAGGATGGTAACTACTGAATCAGAGTTCCCCTTTCCTCAGTACTCTGGCCTGTGTGATGTTGCCATTGGGACAAGTGTGCATTGGTACTTTAATTGCAGTAGTCAGTGTCGTCCCTTTGTTGTATCTCAGCCGTGTTGAAAGTATTATGATAATGTATGCATTTTTCCGACCCATTTGTTTATTATTTGTTATGTTTTGTGGTTCCCAGGGTCTCATAAATAATGGTAGATAGAGTCATTCATGGAAGAGTACATTGTAACTGGTTTCTGATGTCCACTTCCCAGAAATGGATACTCATGATAGTCTTAGGAAAGAGTTAATGTAAGAGGAGAATCACGGTGGGTGAATACTGTAGAAAAGCACAAGATACACACACACACACACACACACACACACACACACACACACACACCACACACACACACACACACACACACAAATTTTGCACTGAAACTCATTTTGTAGAGTAAGTATAAATTTTTTTTAAAGTATTCTATGTAAATAAAAAAGGGAGGTTGGGTAATCAATGGAGACAGAGGAAAACAAAGTCGAACTGCATATGTAAAATGTCTTAAGTAAATTTAAGAACCAACAGATAGGGGCTGGTGAGAGGCCTTACAATGTAAACACATTTGCCAAGGAGTCTGACAACCTGAATTTGGTCAGTAATACACAAATGACAGAAGCAGAACTAACTATCAACCATTGTCTTACGACCTCCACTTATGCAACATGATATGCAAATGTATGTGTGTACACACCCAAATAATATTATTAAAAAAAAACCTGAAAAGAAATCAATAGGTGGATTTATTATGGATTAGAAGTGTCTGAACAGAAGCCATGAGATATTGTCACACCCATGGCAGAGGCAGTTAGATCTCTCTGAGTTCCAGGCTAACTGGGTCTAAAAAGAGAGTTTCAGGACAGGATCCAAAACCAAAAAAAATAAAAAAGTAGCTGATCATGGAATAAGGAAAGTTGAAATCAAATTGAGCCTAAAGCACAAACAGCCAAAAAAGATAAAAAGATATATACAATACATGGCATGAAGTTAATACATGGGGATCAAGAAATGGCTCAGTGGTTACAAGCACCCAGAAGACCTGGGTTCAGTTCCAAGCATCCACATGGAGGCATTCACACCACTGTCCAGTACCAGAAGATCTAAACATCCTCTTCCTGCTCCAAGGGCAGTATACACATGTAGTCCACAGAAATACACACAGGCACTCTCCCATTCACCTAAGGCAATTTCTAACTGTTCTCATATACGTTAAATCTAAATGAAAGGCATTTAATATATGAAACTATGTGATGAACATGTTTTTCTGCCATCCTGATTCCACAGCTGCAGCAGCTGCAAATAACACACAGAGATGCTTTATTAGATATAATGTTGACAGACTGTTACTAGCATTTGTTATTGTCTAGCTCTGTCTTAAATATTAACTCATTTCCATTAATAATAGTATTTCCACATGGTCTTATCTTACGAGAGGGAGAGGCTGGCATTCTGCTCTCCCCAACCTGCATCTTGAATCTCCTCCCTACTACTTCCTCCTTGTCTCCTAGTCTCACCTATCTTGCTTTCCTTTTGGCCAACAGTGCTTTATTCATTAAATACCAGAAACATATTTACGGAATGATGTCTCCCATCACATCTGGAGTCCCAGAACAAGTCAGAGTAAAAGAACAGCACAGAGACATTTTTAAAACAGCAAACAAAACACTAAGGAGTGAAGAACCTTTTGTAGCCACAGACCTAAGATTATCAGAAAATTGCATCCTGATATTTTATACAAGAGTAAATAAATATGTGACTCTTAAAACCATGCTATTTAATGAAAAATGGCTTTTTCATTTTATACTTGTGCTTGTGAAAGATGTAAACATACCCAGCCTTGACAAAAAATGAGAAACCTTATTTCACAACTGATTACATTTGTTTCAAATACATGCATTATAAGTATATAGGTGGGTGGATGGGGAGAGGGATACAGAATCAATACATGTTGAGACCAGAGACTAACACTGGGTGTCTTCTTCAGGTGCCCTGAATTAAACTAAAAAAGGGCTTGCTTTAATTTGATGTATATGTGTCTTTTGTCTGCATACATATATGTGTATGATATGAGTGCTGTGCCCTGAGGAGACAGAAGAGGGCACTGGATTCCCTGACCATTGGGTTACATAATAGTTGTGAACCACCATGTAGCTTCTGGAAACTGACTCAAGTCCTGTGATAGAGGAGCAGGTGTTCTTAAATATTAAGCTATCCCTCCAGCCCCTCCGGGCATGTCAGGTTTTGAGACAGATTTCTTTTCAGCTGGCTTACAACTTGCCATGCCGAAGGACCAACTTACTATGGTGCCTGGCTTTTATGTGGTTTCTGAAGTCAGGTTTTCATGTTTACAAAGACAGAGCCAATTTCCTCATCCCCATGTGTTTCCTATTGCTGACAGCCCAAATCCAGAGCGACCATGTCACTCTAGAGTTAAGTATTCAGTTTTGATGCAAGGGCAAAATTACTGATGTCCTAGGTAGAAGTTTTACAATCTAGGTAGTTTAGGGCATGAAACCTTCATGCATTTGACTTCAAAGATCAGAGCTAACATATCTACCCCAGTCTGCGTACTTCCTCAAATAGAAAAATGGGTCCCATACCTGCCTTTCCTATGGGAGTTGGGCCTAAAGAAGAATTATCTTAATTATGACATGAATCTCATGGTAAAGAAGTTGACCCAACTCCCCAGCAAATCTTCTTCTGACCTATCACTGACATCCTTCCTATTGATATTCGGGAAGATTCTGAAGGTCACATCTCAGGGTTCTTCTGTAGGTTGGCAAGGTGTTCCTATAAGTCTTCTTCACTTTGATCCAAGGAATCTGTTTCAGTACATACTGTATGATCTCCTTCTTCAAGACCTTCATGAACTTCAGGAACTTTGAGAAACTTCAACAGGTATAATTTAAAAAATATTCAGACAGTAGTGGTCCATGACTTTATTTCCGGTAGTTGGGAGACAATTGCAGGTGGATCTCTATGACTTACCTCCCAGCAAGGTCTACAGAGTGAATCAAGGACACATGGAACTACACAGAGAAACTTGATGCAAAAAAATTAAATAAATAAAATAATTAATTAATAAAATTAACATGGTCCTGAAACCTTTAATCCCTGCACTCAGGTGGCAAAGGCAGGAGGCTCTCTAAGCTTGAGGCAGGCCATGGAACACAAAATGAGACACTGTCTCCAAATAATGAACAAATATAAAAATAGACAGAGATGAAATAACCAAAAAAAAGAAAGAAAATTAATGATAAATGAACAAGAAGAATCAACTATCAACAGGAAAACTCACCACATGCCTTGCAGTGTTCAGAAGCAGAGGTTGTCAAAATTTTCAATCCAATGTAATGATTGTTTTGTTCTAATGTAAGGGTTCTTAGAGAACTACAGCGCTCACCTTCTTGTTTCTTTTCATTTAAAGTATTACATGTGTGTGCTACAATGCCCAGCACTATTTCATAGGGTCTAAGGGCATGTATGTATGTGCACATTGTTTGTGGCTGGTTTCTTCAGAGGCCAGGAGAGGGCACTAGATTCTTTGAAATTGGACTTACTCAGAGGGTTGTATTGAACCATTATCGTCAATAAGAATAGAGGGTGCTTTTAGTTGCTGAGCCATCTCTGTAGCCCAGTTATTGGAACTTTCTTAATAAACACTTTTCAAATACGTATCATAGTTTTGTGTATCTGTTAGTATATCCCGTGGTTCTCAGAATAAATTAGGGT
Organism: Phodopus roborovskii; assembly: GCF_943737965.1. NCBI lineage: Eukaryota > Metazoa > Chordata > Mammalia > Rodentia > Cricetidae > Phodopus > Phodopus roborovskii. Next base: position 75,462 of record NW_026125842.1, on the reverse strand, counting down.
GCCAGGTACCCCAGTGAGACAGTCCTTACTAAACTATTTACTTTGTAGAAAGTAGGTGCCCCCACTTAACCATTTTCAGAAAACAGTATGAAGAGAGATCCCTATTAGAACTTTGTGATTATTATTTATAATTACAAAGCATTTATAACAACATTTGACATGGATGGATTGAGAAAATGAAGTGTGTGCTGACATTTTTGGTAAATTAAATTTATCACATGGGTGAAGGTTGCATGCCTATAAACTCAGCACTCAGAGAGCTGGGCCAGGAATATAAAGAGATTGGGGCTATTTTAGCATACACAATGTGTAAAGAAAATTAATGGTTTCAAAACTTCTGACTCCAGCTGTGTCTTGATGGTTCATGCATTTAAAGCTAACAATCAGGAGGCAGAGGAAAGCATATCTTTGCGAGTTCAAGGACAGCCTGGTCTCCAGAGTATTCTGGACAAAACTAAAAAAGAAAAAAGAAAACAAACAAAAATTTGTGATTCCCAGGCATCTTTTAGGAGAATTAAGTCACAGAGGAGTAATCATAATATATATTTTTTAAAAACAAAATTTAAAACTGTGTGTGTGTCGTGGTGGTGGAAGGAGGGTCAGAGACGAGCATATTAATGTGAGATCAAGGCTACCCTGATGGTACATATTTAGATTAGAACATCACGAAAGATAATAAAAGAAAGTCAATAAATAAATGAATTCTTCATTTTCTATTTGACCCTATAATATATCAATGCCAAATGTGTCAGAGGTCAACGTGAAACAAACACTTAAAATGTAGGTTCCTGTTGTAGTATAGACTTGAATGTCTAGGGACAGGCCTAAATGGAGGAAAATACCAACCACTCCAGAAATCTTGGAAGTAGTTGGAAAATGGTCTCTCATGAATGAAAAGAGTTCATTGCCAGCAAACTAAGGAGTTACCTGAGAGTATCTTGTAAAGAAATGGTTGAAATCTTTCCAATTGACACATCAATTAGATGATTTAATATCTGGATAATTTACAATTTGATAAAATTTGTAAATCATGAGAAAGAAGTAAACAAACTTACTAAAGGAAGAAGAAAATGGCAGTCCTTACAGTATTACTGTCAATGGACAATCAGTTGAGGAGGCATCAGGTAAATATGTGGTGAACCTGCAATAGCTGCCAACCAAGGCCAATGAGAAATAAATATGAAAAAGAGCTGAGGGAGTTTTCAGAAGAAAATGCTATACTTATACTCTGCTGGGAAGTATGGGATGGTTTGAAGCTTGGTTGGATATCAGTATGGAGGGTCCTCAGGCACGAAAAACCTATTCTAAAATATGGTTCATGAATACCTTGCCAAAGAACTCAGTATGTTTATTAAACAGGTACTTGCCCATCAATGTTGATGGCATCACTGTGTGCTGAACATTATTGAACCAAGTATGGTGTCCAAATGCCTTGTCATGGATGAAGCTCATTGATGTACCAAGAATGTGAACTCTTTTCAGCCTTATATAAAAATTAGTTCTGTTGTTTGTAGTATGCAGATCCAACTGGGGCTCAGTAGCAATCTTCCTCCATGCTGATAATGCAATGTTTTGTACTGCTGTATAAAACTCTGCCATTAAAATATCCTTTTCCATAGCAGAGCAGAAATCATGTCTTTCACCTTGCCAGATTCCCTCATACCTCACCAGGTTTCAGATACTGTGACACATCCCTGGTGGCAATGCCTGAAATTAGGATGGGTCATTCAGTCTCCTGGTTGTAGACAATTCAGAAGGTGTTATATTACAGGAGAAAGTGCCCATCATTCTTTTCTCTTTGTCCAACATCTTGAATCTCCTCCCTACTACTTCCTCTCTCCTCCTTGTGTCCTTGTCCCACCTATCTTGCTTTCTTATTGGCCAACATTGCTGTATTAATTAACAGATAAGAGAAATATATTTGCAGATGACAACTCCCATCATCTCCTCTTTTCTGTCTAAATAAAAAGAAGGGTTTTAACTTTAACATAGTAAAATATATAAGAAAACAGTTATCAAGTAAGAACCACAGTGAACAATAATTAGTCCAATAACATTTAGCAAGATTTAAAGGAAATATTCCATCATCTATCCTATCTTTGAAATCTAAAGTTCTATATGTAACTTATCTTTAATGTTTACTAAGGAAAACCATAACCTCAACTATCCATCAAAGACCACAGAAGGATAAGGTATAAACTCTAGAAATGACAGAAACATCTCACTACTTGGTCAGGCACCTGAAGTTCTTCTGTAATGTTCCCTATTCAGCCCATAGGCTATAGTGTGCCTGGCAGACTTCTCAGCAAAGCAAGAAATTTCAACATGTCCCACCTGTGTTGGTAGTTTTCCGTCACATTTTTCTGTGTCCTGCAGCATATCTGGGAGACTCTTCCATGAGATAGGAACCCTGTAGCAATGTCAATCTTATATCAGCAGATACTTCTATGTGGGTCCTGCTTTATACAGCATAAAGTCAAACAGTCTAGAGAAGAGTAGTATCTTGCCCAAATGGCTAGTCTTTCCATATTGAAATCAATCTCCATAACGAGTTTCTTCGATGTCCATCTTCCTTTCTAACTAGTGGTGTTGCCAGTAGCAGTTGTGCCTCACAGTTAAGAAAAACTCTAAACCATTTAAAATGCCATATTCTGTAGGTTTTTGAAAGGTTTCATTAATACCTATCTTATTCAAATATACATTTATATATCTAGAAACCTAACTGACACTATACGTTTTAACTATTATAAATAGCTCTCTATAATCTGTACTAAATTATACATTATGTTTCTAAATGAGCTATATAATAACAATACGTAAACCAGTGGGTAAGTAGGCATACACGTAAGTTGGGTGGGTAGATGGATGAATGGATGGATGCAAGGGTATATGGATGAATAGGTGAATGGATGGATAGATGAACAGTTGCATAAATGATTGGATGGAAGGATGAATGGATGGGTAGGTGGGTGGATGCACGGATCAATCAATGGAACTGTGTTCTGAATTTTTATAATTTGTGTTTAGTTTGAGGTTTTACATGTCAATCTCAGTTCTATCATGCTCCCATCCTCCTCTGCTTGCCCAACCCCCACCCCATTCCCATTCTGCTCCCCATGTATGATGAGGCCTTCCATAGGGGATCTTCAAAGTCTGTCATATCATTTGGAGCAGGGCCTAGGCCCTCCCATACGTGTCTAGGCTGAGAGAGTATCCCTGTATTTGGTATGGGTTCCCAAAGTCCTTCATGTTGTAGGGTTAAATATTGATCCACTACCAGAAACCCCACAGCCTTCCCAGTCCTCCTGATAACCCACATTCACGGGTTCCAGGCTGGTCCTATGCTGGTGTCCCAGCTATCAGACTGAGGCCCATAAACACCCCCTTGTTCAGGTCAACAGTTTCTGCAGGTTTCGAAATTCAGCCTGGTCTTGACCCCTTTGCTCACCACTACTTCTTCTCTCGAACTGGATTCTAGTAGTTCATCTCAGTGTTTAGCTGTGGGCATCTGCTTCTGCTTCCATCTGTTACTGGATGAAGGCTCTAAGATGGCATATAAGGTAGTCATCAATCTCATTATTGGGGAAGGGCATTGAAGGTAGCCTCTCAACTATTTCTTAGATTGTTATTTGGGGTGATCCTTGTAGATCTCTGAACATTTTCCTAGTGCCAGATTTCTCTTTAAACGTATACTGGCTCAGTCTATTATATTTCTTTTCTTGCTCTCCTCCATTCCATACATGACTCAATCTTCTTGTTCCCTCAAGCCCACCTCTCCCGTCCACTTCTGCCCTTCTGTTTCTCCTAACTGCCTCTCCCCTCACTGCATACTCCCAATTTGCTGTTTACAGTTCCCATCATTTTTGTGTGTTTTTTAAAAATTAAATATTTGCTTATTGTTTTCCTATATTGAAAAGAACTTATTTTCTCTAACTACCTATACTGATTTTATTTTCCTTACCCTCTACTCCATATAATTTTTCACTTAATGCCTTTCTGTTGATCTTTTTCAATGAACATACTTTCAAGAGGTAACAACCAAAAATGACAAAATAATGTATAGTTATTACAACAAAGTTGAAGATGATCATACATTTGAAAGAAACATGTCCTAACGAGTGGCATAAGATTCAGAGACCCTCCTGTCTCTAGATTAAGGCAGTTATGACCCCAACTGGATGGCATTCCCCTACATATGGAATTGGTGTTGGGGGATGGGACGGGAGGGGGGTTAGAGTGCATGTGAGAGGACAGAGAGGGTAAAAGTGAGGCAAAGAGGGAGAAAGGGAGGGAGAGAGGGAGGGAGAGGGAACTGCGATCCACATGTAAAATTAAATTAAAAAAATGCTTTGACTCCAAAATTTAAGTTCAAGGACAGGTTACTGGGGAAAAGGATTTCTATTTTTGTTACCACAGAAAATGAAAAGATGTGGATTCCTACTAGACTAATGTGGTTTGATCAAGCTAGACCACCTGAAACAGAATACCAGGTGATCCTACATTCAAAACAGCTGGAATAAGCAGCCTTATAGATTACAGCCAGGATTTCTGAATCTTCTTCGAATCTCCCATGACATCGCCCCTTACCAGCAGGAAGTAGTTTGGAAAGAACAACGCCCAAATTCCCAAATATTGTCTACAAATGTATGTTTTCATTTAAATGGACTTAGTTATATAAAATAAATAAATAAATAAAAAATTCAGAGACCCACATGGTCCTAGGGGAATTCAATACAAATATAACATATTGTTAATTGCTTTAATAAGAAATGTATTTCCTGAGCTTTGTTTAATAAGCAATAATTCTACAAGTTACTTAGTTTGAAAATATAATGATTAAAATAATAATATCCAAGTTAGAAAATATTCATCAAACACCTTTATATCACTCCCAAGGGGTTAAGTAAAACACAGTTGTCTCAGGGCAGTGCCCAAATCTGTAGCAAAAGCAGCACACACAGTGAGATAAACCAGAGACCTCTTCAAGCTATTGCTTTCCATCTTTCTCTCATACTCAAACTTGTCCCTGTGAGGCTCATTGGATGCACGTGGTGGGATCTTTTCATGGTGAGCTTGTTAACATTTACTAGATGTGTGACACTGGACTGCATATAGCCCTTGTGATAATGGGCTGTAGTTGGGGGATTTCATATTGTTTAAAGAGATACAACATAAAACATCTAATGGCAATTTGAATGCAAACGCTCAGTAAAATTCTGATGCTGTATTTTCTTTAAGTAGAAATGCAATGGTTACATTACCACCTAAGAGGAAACTTCCCTGGATACCTTAAGCACACCTCCTATGATGTCAGAGCTTGACTTCCTTAAACTGTAACAAAGAAGATTTTCAGAATATTGGATCTTATTTGTACAGAAAGAAACTTGATTCCACCTGGTTGTTGGAGCATCCCATGGTCATAGACTCTTGAGGTAATGACAAGGGGCAGAGGCTGAGAAATAGGCAGATGGGAAGATCTTTGTGTGTTCGAGGCTAGCCTGGTGTACTTAGATAGTTCTAGAACATTCAGAGCTATGGAAAGAGACCCACCTCAAGAAACTAAAAGTAAGTTCATAAATAAATTTTATAAATAATTTTATTCCATCCCCAATGTATCAGCCTGTAAAATGTCAATGGCAATTATGTCAGAGGCTAAAGTGTAACAATCTCTGAACTATTAAAGCACGGAGTGTCATAAAGAGCTGAAGATTCAGGGGATGCCAGTTTTCTGCTCACTCTTCTTCTGCAGTGGGTGAGAGCCCTTCACAGACTCATCAAACACATCCTGAGAGGGTTTGAAGCCTGTCTTCCTCTTCATGCTTCTCACTTCTGCTGACTATATAGAGCTTCAAAAGACATCTTTCACTCAGATTTATGGCAGCTCACACAAATGTTTTCCTTGCTATTCAAAGACAGGAGAACCAAAAATAAGGGAAATCATGATAGTTCATGAACATGTTTCCACATGGCCCTCATTTTAGTTGAAAGAGTTGGCAGGTGAAGAGGATGTGTCTGCATTGATGTGTGTCAACTGCTCTATATCTGGCCAGGCATCCAGTCACAGACTTATTCCTATGTATGGCAGAGCCCTGATTGCTCTCCTCTTAATCCTGTAGCATATTGTTTGGTTAGGAAAGAAGTTAGCTACACAGGGACCAGAGGACTGTGTACTACCTGGGGTCAAAGCACAGTACCTTCCTTTGATGAATGACTCTTTAATTTGCTCAAACAGTAATTTAACATAATTATTACTAATTCCAATGTATGGAACTGTCTCTATAACATGATGAGCTCTGAAAACATAATGACTATCAGAATATGAGTTAAAGGAATCATTCACCAGAAGCCGAAAAACCACCACAACAGCTCGCTATTCAGCTCTCTGAGCTGAAGCTGGATCTGGACTGTACTACATATTTTTTCCATCAGTAACATAAGCTTCTTTTCCATTAGAAAAACTTATATAGCATTTTTAACAGGATTACTCCTTACAATTTTTAGGATATACAGAAGGAGGCATTATCACAAATTGCAATAGCCTATGAGCTGGAAACTGATTATCAATTTTTCCCAAAAACTGAGTAAAAGCAATTGTACATGAATCACTTTTTTGAAATAATCAACTTTTCGTTTGTTATAGAGAACATGTATTACATTTGGTTCCCTGCCAAAATATCTCCTAGACTCCATATAGCATTTTGTACCACATAAGCTAATGCTTCAAAACAAGGATTTAGCACTTTGGCTGGGGAAACAGGTAAATGCAACCATAACAATGATCCTCCATGCCATAAGACCAAAGTCCTACTATGCTGTGTGAGAAGCACATAACCCACCCATGGTTTTGCATAGTCAATATAGCAAATCTACTGATGCTGGATTGCATTCTCCAACTGTAAGAGAACTTGTCTACTCTCTTCAGTTAGTGGTCTAGGTGATTTGGGATCACTATCTCCTTTCAGGATGTTGCTTAAAAGTTCAAATCACCACTAGGTTCTTTTTAAAACAGGACATAAACATTGGAACATTTCCTAATAACATCTGAATATCATTCAATGATCATAAGATCATTTGAATTTTCACTGACACCTTTTTAGGTGGGGGCTTAAAAGGGCTGTAGTTCCCTGAAGCTTTTTCTCAATAGCTGACATGGTCTCATTTGCATCCCCACTGACACCTTTTTAGGTGAGGCCTAACAGGGATGCAATTACCTGAGGCCTCCTTTCAATAGCTTCTCTCAAATCTTATATTAATCGCCATACTTTCAATTTATTCTTTAACCACCAAAATTTAGATTTCCTTATTCTCCCCTCTGCTAAACTCTTTTGAACCATACATACAGATTTCGCTGGCTTTCAGCCATTATGGCTTTAAACATTTCCTGCTGTTTCTCTCTGCAATACGATCATGGGAGACTCAGAGCTCCAACCCTTTCAATTAAGACAGTGACCTGATCTTTCTCTCTCTCTCTCTCTCTCTCTCTCTCTCTCCCTCTTTTCTTTTTCTTTCTATACACCAAGCAATTCAACTAGTACCTATTGTTTGAATTCACACATTCACAATCACATTTCAGACACTCATGTGTGTCCACATCATACATACAACACATACATTTTTCAGCTCTCTTTTTTTTTAGACCAAGACTAGTTTGTTGAAATGGAACATACTTAATTAAAATCTCTTGTAATACAGCTGTTGGAGCTACACTTTTAACATTCAAAATCTGAAAATCTGAACAAACCCCAATATATGTCACCTTTTTTCACTGTTTTTTTTTTTTTTTTTTTTTTTTTTTTTTTTTTTTTTTAATGAGGACTTAAAACACTTTCTAACAGGCTACATTTTTTTTTCATACACTTGGCTGGATGTAAGCCATGGCTGTGTAAGAATGGAAAAATACAGCCTAACTCCCCAATGACCCCAGGAAGCTAGAAGTTTAAACCTTCAATTCCAGACCTTGCCCTCAGCTAGTAAATAGGCTAAAGGTCACATTGCTTGCTGTACTCACAGGAGCTGTGAGTACATGAGCTTTGTCATCCCACCCAGGAACCTGTGTGAATGCAAACCTCTGGGGCTTTAGGAAACTCATTGGTCTATAAAACATGGGCTTGTATGGTTTTAGTTGATTGGTCTGCTCTGAGCAGTGTCTAGATGCTATGAGATGATTTGTTTAAGACGCTCTGGCTTTGTTGTAATCCTATAAAAGCTATCTTACTTCCTTGCTCGTGGTCCATAGTCCTCTGCCCCTGTGTGACACATGACAATGGACCCCAGTGAACTTGGAATATAAAGACCTCATGCTTTTACATCAAGACCGCTTCTTGTGAGTGATTGGGGGGGGGTGCCTTTCCTGAGTGGGAGCATGAAGGTCCACGCTCTGCGGGTCTTTCCGCAGCAGCTCCTAAAGCAGCAGCCACGTAGGTGTAGTCCTGCCTTGGCTCTCTATGCCTGGGATGGCCCACTGCAGCTCATCTGTGACTGCAGCTGTTTGAAAAGCAAGCAATCACCATTGTAGCAACTCTGAGTTCTTGGCACCCACAGTTCCTGCTGACCTAGTGTGTAAGTGGGGCTACATCTTTGCTTCCCCAAGACCCGGTGCAGCTCTGGTGATGCTATGGTGACAGCTTTTGGGAGGGTGCCTCTCCTTGGGCCACGCTCCAGTGTCCTTACAAAAGCCTGGTCTTTCCCTGAAGATACAGTTTTTCTTACATCTGCCACCTCTCTGCTGGGATTAAAGGTGGGTACCACCACTGCCTGGCAGGAATTTGGTATTTTATTACATAGTCTATCTCATTTCTTAAAAAAAACAAAAAAACAAACAAACAAACAAACAAAAAAAAACAAAACAGATGTTGCCCCTGGTATCTTTTACTTAAAATGTTTTTTTTTTTTTTTATTTTCTGAAGCTTTTTCAAGAAATTATGTTTTGTATATACATGCAAAAATACATAAAAGTCAGAAAATGGTGTTCGATGCCCTGGAACCGGAATCACATGTAGTTGTAACACACTCAGTGGCTGAATGCTGAAAACTGGACTTGGGTCTTCTGAAAGAACAGCAAGTGCTCTTAACCATGGAGTCATCTCTCCAACTCCCATCGCTGCTATCTTAATGACAAGACATGGTGAAGTCAGGATACCTAGTTTTGAGGCATTAGCCCATGACACTCTCACATCAAGAACTGCTTAGACAGACAGATCCTGGTGGGATGATCAGTGAAACTTCTTTGAAGGACAGATTGACCAAATGGTGGCCTGTGAGGTGACCTAAAAGTGTGTGATCATACCAGCATTGTGAACTTTCACTAAACACCAGCAGAACTATCCTTTGTTCTAAGCTCTAAGACTCTAATAGAATTCTCAGTGTTCAAAGTCTCTGACATTTCATGGCAGGTCATGAAACATCTAAACCCCTGCTATCTGGGCTTTGTTTAAAGCGACCTCTGGGCTGGATTAGCCCCCTCCACAGTGTGTGGCTGCAGTTATCTTGGGGAGCTAGGGGACATACATAAAATGGCAAAGCATGACTCTTCTCAAAATTCAAGTCTTGGAGTAAGGAGCCATCCATTAAAAAACATGAAACAAGACAGAGACAATATAATGAGTATCTACTTGGGCTTGACCCTCTTTCCATCCTGTTCCTAGTAGTCTTCCTCTCTTTATCTTCCTCTGTGCTGGGGGTGGAACCCAGAGTCTTGGCACATTTCCAACCTTTGGTTTTCAGAGACAGCATCTCACTATGTAGCCTAGGCTGGCCTTGAATGCATGTTCTTCCTGTCTCAGTCTGTCAAGCTTTGGGATTATAAGGATGCCCTACATTCACCACAACCTTTCAGAGCTGAATGATTTGTGAGGGCTGTGGTAATAAAAGAATATAGACTCATTTGAAAGAACCACCAGAGATGAATTGACTCTTGGCCATGTATCAGCCAGACAGCTATCTTGAAGAATCATGCCCTACTTATTATTAAAGCTTTTGAAACTCTGACTTTGGCATGTCAGAACCCAGTCCACCCAAGGCTTTTATAAGTTACCTAATGTGAGGTTGTTTTGTGACTGCAGATTCCTGATGTGTGTTGATTTTGTGACAGCAGCCTGAACAGGTGATTATGTAGACCCATGGCAGGAAGACATTCCAGGCTCATGTCTGGAACCAAGCTGAAGTACAGAGACTAGTCACTCTGGTTGATTCAGGACTCTGGTAACCCTGAACAGTTCAGCAGCTTCATCTGAGCCAAAGTACAAATGGAACCCTGGATGAGTGGGGCAGAGAAGGCACAGAGGCAGGTGTGAGGACATAGTGGGATTTGAGGGATAAGCACTTCCTTTGTGTGCCCCACAGGGATGCCTCTGAACATAGCCACATATATTTTAAGCAGCAGGTCAGACTGCATCAGAAAGAAAGTTCTAGCATAGTACTGAGCTGCCCCAAGATTCCAGACTCAGATTCATCTGTCCTACTCCAGGAGCCCTGAGCCTCTCTGCTTCCATTATTTATGCTTATGTCTCACTCAATGCAGCCAAGGAGGAGCTGCCAGTTTAAAAAAAAAAAAAAAACTCCTGGAAAGAGGCAGCTTCAATGTGAGGTTGATAGTTATCTGCTACATTCATTAGACTGTCGGATAATAGTGCATTGGATGGTTATTGCAGTCTCTCAATCCTGTAGGAAACACAGGTAGAAACGTGGAGCTGGCAGGGGTTCCTGCCTGGCAGATAATAGTCATGGTCCTTTCTTGTTGATGTGGGTTTAAGCTCAGGGTGAGTTTAAATTCAGAAGACACAAATCATTTGGGGGAGGGAGGTTCAGCCTTGTGACCCACCGACAGAAGCATTAGTTCTAGGTAGGTGAGGCTGTGTCCTCACCTAGCCAATGGGCTGACAGTGTACACTTTTTAGGGCTAGCTGGAGTTTGCTGTGGTAGGAACAGCCTTGGAAAGTGCCTGGTATCTGGTTTGGAAGACAGTGCTAGAGATCCACAACTCCGGGTGAAGCTACACATAACAACTTTATGCCTTATATATTTCACTCATAATTTTTATTTTAAAAATGACTCTGAGGTACCAGGAGGATGATGGTTGCTTGTGTAATTAAAAAAAAAAAAACAGGAAGGCAAGCAACCACTTTTCTGGTACTCAACTGTGCCAACCTTGCCGCTGATATTTGGGAGCTAACAGGCTTCTCCCGCCTCCCTTCCCACTTCCCTTTTCTTTGAGCCTGTGCTTGCAGAACTGTCCCCACGTGGTTAGTCCTGCTAGCAGCAGGACCCAGCTTCTCCATCTAACCAGCCTCCAATGCACGTGTGACATAGTTAGCCCATCCTTCTTTGGTCGACCTGGCTGTGAGCACATAGAGGTTTGAAGTGCCAGAGGCTGCTTCTTAAACCTTGCTCATGTGTGGTACTTTCACGCCCAATAAGTCTCTGAGAGGCCATGCTGGAACATGCCTATATTATGTCTATAATTCTAGCATTTGGGAGGCTGAGGCAGAGATAACTGGCATTTCCCAACCAGCTGAGCTATCAAGGTTGAGATTACATTGTAAGGAAAAAAAAAATAATAAAGCCAATCATCCAAGCAAACAAGGAAAACTTTTAAAAAGTGTGGTAATATAGGTCATCGGTACAGAGTACACCTTGCTGGTTCAAGGGTGGGGTTTAGTTCCCAGTATTGCAAAGAACACAGAAAACCATGTTTGTGTGCTTCTGGAAAGGCTGGTTTTGTGTATCAACTTGACACAAGATAGTCATTGGAGAGGAAGGGGCCTTGGCTGGAAAAAATGCCTCCTTGAAATCAGGCTCCAAGGCATTTTCTCAGTTAGGATCAATGTGGGATGGCCCAGACCTTTGTGGGTGGGGCCATCCCTGGGCTTGTGGAGTAGGATTCTGTAAGAAAAGAGGTCAGTTAGCAGCACAGGTCTATAGAGTCTGCATCAGCTCCTGCCTGCAGGCAACTGCCCTGTTTGATTCCTGTCCTGACTTCCTTAAGTGATGAATAGCAAAGTGGAAATATAAGCCAAATTTACCCTTTCCTTCCCTAGTGACATTTGTTCATGGTGTTTTATCACAGAAAACAAACCCTAACTAAGGCAACCTGCAAAGATAACCCTGGTCTAGACTAGAGATTTTCCTCACAGGCCATGGCTACCTCCTCACTGGTCTTATGGTCCTTGTCCTGGTCTCTCTGGTCTACCCCTCCACTCTTTCCCATTTTTCCTGACATCTTCCCAGACCACTTATAGCCTATAGCTTCCAAATGCAACTGATCTTGGTAGCTCCTGGGTCATAGCCTATGCCAGTTTTCTTGCCTGACTTACTCTATTTTAGACATCTGACATCACTCTTACAGTAGTCACTGCCTTACTCATTGAATTGTGCTGTACCTATGAGGTAGTTCCAGCAGATTCAAGGCAACCACACCTGTTTTCCAAAGGTCTAGGGTAGAGTTGTAAGGGGTGATTTATGAGGTGGCAGGGGATAATAAAATACTGTTGTTGTTAACACACTGCATTTTTAGGCAAAGTCCCTTAATAGCCTGGACCCTCTTATGTGGGATAAGATTACTAGGGTGATGGTCACATTACTTCAGATAACTGCTAAGCTTGCATTTAGTAGCCCCCTCCTCGCACCACCTTTGGTTTTTTGAGACAGGGTTTCTTTGTGGCTTTAGAAACTCTCTTGGAACTTACTCTTGTAGACCATGCTGGCCATGCACTCACCACAGAGGTCTTCCTGCCTCTGCCTCCCAAATGCTGGGATTAGAGGCCTGGGCCACTACCTCCTGGCTAGTAGCCTTAATCATGGTTCTTCTAGCTGCTAAGCTTGCAATTAGAAGCCTTACTCGTGGTTATTGTTGTACTTCTTCTTGATAGTGAAGCTTCAGATGCATTAAAAAAGTCTATTGTTTATTAATATGCATATGTCTTAACCAGGAAGGTTAGAAAGTTAGCATGGGGGGGGGGAAACAGAGGTGAGGAATTGTTACTCATGCTAAGGATGACTGGAGGGATGTCAAATGAGATAAATATGAAGTCAGTCTTAGGCTTTGCAAAGATGCATCAAAGCATGAGTTGGTGTTTGCTTGGTGGAGGCAGAACCAATGTAGTGTTTACATCTCATCCCATTCCATTCACCATCCCAACCAAACTGCCTTATCGGAGTCAATCCCACTGTGTCCAGTCCATAGCTCAACGTCACAACCCTCAGCTCATTTTTAATGCTTTTCTCTCTTCATCTCTTTCTTTGTTCTTGTCTTCTTCCCTTCCACACTCGTCCCCTCCTGGGATCTCTGCCCAATGGAGTACAAATACAGAAATATTTTCTGTGAGTGCATATAAAGGCTGAGGCATTTGCTCCTGAGTTCTATCTTTGTCAAAATTTTGTGGCACACAGAATGTTGAACCCTTAGGGCCCTGTCCATTCTGAATGCTAAATTAGGCATCAGGAATGAATGAGCCCTAGATGCCATCTGGAATGTGCCATCCCATTCCCATATATTGGTGACTGGTGAGCGGCTTGTCACATTAACACTGGCTAAGAGTTCCACTCCTGGAGTCTGACTCAGAATGGCTGAAGAACAGCTTGGATCCACTGCTGTGACATGTGCCTGTTTAATCCAGTGCAGGAATCCCAGGAGCCTGATCTCAGAGCCTGTCATGCAGTAAGGATGTCCCACTTGACAGGTGATTATGAACTGAACAATATTGTGGTTAAATAAGGATCAGGATAAACAAATAGGCCGAACAGATGTTTATTCAGGGAGAAATAACTTACAGCCTAGACAGATGAACAGCAGCAATTTCCACCGGATGTTCTCCTGTCCGAGTCCCTCCAGCAAGAGAGCTTTTCCAGGCTCTTCCTCTGACCTCCTTCCACAGGTCACTTCCGCCCATGGCTCCACCCCCCAATGGGTGTGGTCAGTGCCACAAAAGGACTATCTCACTACAGATCAAAATTCTGTATCCTGGTCTGTGCTTTAGAAAGTTACATGTTCCTGTCATCTCTTCCCCAACAATGAGGTGGGTGCAACCCAAGGCATCTTTTATGGGTTCGAGAACAATACCCTTACCATGTCTTTGTATGGCAGGGAGCACAGTAGGTAGACCTCCAAGACCTTGCTTTGATTTCCTGGGTTCTATATGATGGTACAGACCCTGGCTGGGATTAGATTCTCCCCATCCTACATGTTAGACTTTTCATTCCTGTGATAAAATAACTGACATGAATATTATGAGGAAGACATTATTTAGTTCATAGCTTCTGCCATCACTGCAAGAAGTGCACAGTGTGACAGGAAACATTACAGACAATAAGCAGAGAGAACACAATTACATGGTTGTCTGATGAGGCAGTATGGCTCGATCAATACCTCTTACCACTGAAAAGCTCACAGCTGCACAGCAACTAAACTCATACTTAACTTCCCTGTTAATAAATTCAAAGGGGAGAACCTGGTATCCCACCAAAGGCATCCTAAGAAATATCCTAACACATGCACTCTTCATTATTAATTTTAAAATCGTTATAATGTTGGAAAATCTGCTATCATGCTATTCTCTCTAATACACACAAAACATTCACCACGTTCATGTGGAGAGACCACCCCCAAATAATACATGCCATGGCCCCAACCCATTCCCAATGTGGGGCCAAGGATCAGTATGCTTTTTCTTCAAAGAAATGAAGTCAGCCAGATGATGGCTCTGTGCGAGATAAGTTAAACAAATAGATGTTAACATGAATTCTTTCAACGGGAAGTATCCTGCTTTCGAATATTTATTCTTTTCTGTTTTCCAGAGATGAAGACATACATTATATTTTGGCCTCCCTCCTATTGCCCCCTCTCTCTCAGAACAAGGACTTGATCAGCTCATTGATGACAGTGAATTGATAAAAGCATTATATGGAGCCCCATGTGATTGCAGGGGAGGAAAGTATCTTACTACAGGTTCCTTCACTGGATATGTTGATTGAGGAGATTAAACTGCTTATCTATCCATGCAGTTTGCCCTTAACAGGGGAGTCACTCAAGACTGGATACGTGTTATCAAACTTAAGTCCCTTCCCATCATTAATGGGGAGCCAGGCCTTTGTCCAATGGAGTGCAACTTTGTAGATAAAATAAATGCCAGGTATTATGGCACCTCTCAAGAGTGCATTCATAATAATCGATCATACTTTACAGCATTCCCCTTTTAAAACTATGAAGGGTAATTTGGAGGAGACTAGGGAACTATCCCTCAGGATCTCTACTCCAACAAATATGCTCAGGCTTCACACTTTGCTCCACCTGGAAAACCAGCCTGTTGTGATAAGATAGCACCCATCCGTGTTTCTGATGGTGGGCTGAGAGATCAGGGCAGAGAAATCATAGTCCAGAAAAAAATGCAAACCATGATTGACTCTCTGATTCCTCATATGGATTATCATACATTATTACTTCCCAAACCCAGCGGTACAAACAGCAACTCACAAACGTCAGATATTCAGTCTGCTACCCATTATGCTTTAAACATTACCAAGCCCAGCCTAGCAAAAGACTGCCAGCTATGCTTGACCTTGGGAACCTCCTGGTCCATAGCATTACCTGTGCTTAATGATTCCTTGTTGCCTAATTATGAATTCATGGGGAAGGATAAATTCACACTTAGAGTCTCTTTTAAAATCCAGCCCACAGGATTTAATAATTCCTCATGGTTTTACAAACATTTTAAGAATGACAGCTTTGATAGAGATGTAGGATAAGCCTCCTTTACCTCTTGCTTTAAAGTGATTAATGTCTCCACAGCTCTATGTGCTGGTTCTGGACAAGTCCTACTTTGTGCAATGGCTTAGCTTATTCCTTGCTGCCAGCTAATTGGACAGGATTGGGTGTCCTGACTACCCTCCTTCCAGATATAGAAATAATACCTGGATGTGCACATCCCAATATGCAGCATAGACTATTTCACTCTGAGGCACAAGAGAGCAGTCTAATTCATTCCAATATTGGTTGGACTTGGTATTTCAGGAGACCTAGCCACAGTTCTGCAGGCATGGGTGTTAGGAAATAGCAGCCAGCTGACCCCCGCCCCAACGATGGGCGGGAGGCTCATGGCAGTGTCATCCCTATGTCAGCTTTACCTGGCTTTACCTGGCAGCCAGAGGACTCAGTTATGCATGAGCAAGTCCCCTTTAAAAGCAAGTGGCCCACACCCCTCTCACTCTCTGCCTCTCTGCCTCTCTGCTTCTCTGCCTCTCTCTGCTCCTTTGCTCTCTCTCTCTGTTCCCTCTCCCTCTCCTGCTTTCGGTTGGCCACCAGCTACCCCCTCTTTCTCTCCCCTCTCTCAATAAACTCCACGTAGGTGCTGAGTCTTGTGTTTGTGTTTCTTAGGCATAAGTTGCATCAAAAGAACAACAATGGGAATAGCAATAAAATCATACTCCAGGCTGTCTCCACAGCTACTGATGATGTACAGACCATCTAAGTGTCAGTCCAGGACCTCCAGGACCAAGTTGACTCTCTAGCAGTGGTGAACCTACAAAATAGAAGAGGGCTAGACTTACTCACTGCTGACAAGTGAGTTATTTGACTTTACAGCTAAATGCTGCTTTATGCTAACAAATCCGGAATAGTTCTAGACAGAATCAAGAAACATCAAGAGGAGCCCGAGAAACTTTGCAGATGGCTCTTTGATCAACCATCTGGAATGCCTAGAACGGACTCCTGCTTTACCGCCTTCCCCAGCTAGGTCCCATCCTTAGGCTACTTAGTCTTTTATCGCTAGGACCTTTTCTGTTAACAAACTGATGTGCCTCATTAAAAATCAAATGCTATAAAAATGCAACCCATACAGGTACATTATCATCACCTTGAAATGGCTGATATCGGAGACAGCTATGATAAACTCTAGCCAATACACAGGTAACCTGTGTGTTGACAAAATGGAGTCATCCTGTACTTGTTGATCAGGGCTGTTTTTCCAATGACGGGCAACAGAGGAGAGACAGAGGTTTCCCTACCCCAATAGTCCCCTAAGACAGGAATGTTCGTCACAAGTATTCATCTCCAATGACAGGTAAGGCTATGCCACATTCCTGATCCAAGAATGTCTCTAACCTAATACAGGCACAGTCCTCTCAAGAATATCCAACTTCATGGCCTTTTTTAAAAAAACTATATTTAAAAGGGGGACCTGTGCAGAACACCAGAGCAAAGTTAGCATCTTAACAGCCATCTTTCCTATTATTCTTTTAGATACTAATATACTGGTAATTTTCCATTCTCCTATATTATTCCCTTGTTAAACATTTGATGCAATCTGACCCTGAAAGAATCCCAGCTGCATGCTTATCATATAGCAAGTTATCTTATAGCAGAACACTTGTATTCTGCTTGGAAGGACATTCTGCCTCCCTCAAATACTCCACATTCTCCCTTTGGCCCGTTCCCTCATTTCTCCACCACTTAAACTCTGTGGTTATATTCATTAAATGAGACATGATCAGAATACTGTCTTGTTTCCATCTCTTGTGTCTCTTGTTCCCTCATTCGCCTCCCTCCGTCAGGGTCCCTGTCAACTAACCAGCAGGTCGGTGTAATTACTAGGATTCTAGCTTTAACAAACTGGATCTAGATATCATCTGCCATTATCACAGATGAGGAATCCAGGTCGGAGAGAGCTGACCTCAGGACAGACCAAGGGATCGTTGTTAGGTAGTTTGAGATACATCTTGAATGTCCAAGTTGCTGTTGGGTGTCATGGAGTAAATGAGTCTGCCTATTATGGGAAAGGTCTGCGCTGGTGATGGCATGCTGGAAACTAGTATGAGTGGGAATCTGTCCCCAAAACTCTTAGCTAGATGCTAGACACTAACAGTGTGAGCCTTCCGCATGCAGAAACCAATTAGTATGTGTTTACCTAGAGCCCAGGATGGGTCAGGTCACAAGCATTGTAGATTCTTAGTGCTTGTAACTTAGAGATACCTCAGGGATGCCAGTGACAGACAACAGGCTGAGTCTCACCACTAAGTAACAGCCTCCAGATGACCATATGCTCTGTAGAATTTTCCTGAAACTATAGCACCATGGAGATCTGCCTTTAGGAGCTTGGCCTCAATCATCTGTGGCTGCCTAGGAGGTGAAGAGAGCCAATAAAGAAATGTTTGTAACAAAGCAAACAGATCACAAACACCCACAGCCAACCAGTTTCTCAGGTTCTTCTCTAGTGCTCGCAAAACATGGGATGTACTAACATGGCAGGGTTCAGAAATAAAACTCAAGTGTCTGTCTTGAGCCTGTGGCACAGCTCACAGATACTGCCTTCAGAGTTCATGCAGAGGAAGGGAGAGAGTGCATCTGTCATAAAGTCTGAAACATGGAGAAAGTTAGCACCATGAGCATGGGAATTACAGTGTTCAGCCAAACAGAGCTAGGCTCAAGGCTGAGAATGAGCATGAGGGAGCATTTGAGACTGTGTGTAAGTCCAGGTTCCCTGATGACAATTGACCAAGGCCAAGTACACTCCCCTCCTTGGACTTCAATTTCTTACCTGGAAGAACCTTTCCAAGGTTCTCAATAGGCAGAGGTGGAGCTCTGCCTTGATGCCTTTCCTGCTGGCCAGTTGCTGGTGTGATGTTGGAGCCCCTCGCTCAGAGCAGGAAGAGCATCAGAAGGTGGCATTGTAGTATAAGCCATTAATAACCCATGTGCTTTTCACCCTATCTGTTCTCCCAAGTGAAATGAACAAAAGAACATCAGTCTTGTTTAACTCCTATTACTGAAGGTGAAGTTTTCCAGGCAGGTCCTTGTGTAAGGTAGCATGTTTGCCTAGAAGTTAACAGTAGAGGACCAAAATTTTCGCTGGGATTATTATCCCTTGTCTTGGTGCCCTTCACACAAAGCCCAGATTTGAGTCAAGAACACTAGGCTCAAATCTGAAACAAGCACTTTCTGCAAGGACCCCAGGGAGGCAGCCCCAGAGCACAGTGGCACTCTCACAACTTCTGGGACATGGGAGGCTTTGTGAATATAGAGTGTTATACAAAGCCTATAAATTGTGGCTATAAACACAAACTCAGAACTACTTGGAGGGAGAAAACTTCTCACAAGACAGTGATGCCTTCATTTCAGAAACTTCTGAAATGCATATGCAAGACCTCTCCTTGTCAGTAATCTTTGAGTGGCAAATTATGTCTTGTGATATTAAAAGCTATAGGAAAATACATATTAACGAATATCATGATGTTCGTCTTCTCTAGAAAGCCATGGGCAACAGACTGAGATATTAGTGTGGAGATTAAGAGAACAGCCAGAGTATGAAAGTCCTCCTCAGTCTAGCCAAAGCCTGCCTTTTATAAGACAAGCCAAGACACACACAAACACACACACACACACACACACACACACACAGAGAGAGAGAGAGAGAGAGAGAGAGAGAGAGAGAGAGAGAGAGAGAGAGAGAGAGAGAGAGAGAATGGTAGGGTGAGTCTCCCTTGTTGTTGCAGAAACCAGTGGATCCCTTGTGACTGAGGGGGCAGGGCTGCCCAGTGAACCCTGGAGACTTGAGGAATTCACAGCCTGACCTAGAAGACTAGGCAATGGTGAGTGGCAAGGCCTTTAGAAAAGTTGTGTGTACCTCTGTTGCTCAGGGTTAATGTCAAACAACCTCATGACTCTCCTCTGTTTGGCAGAGAAGCCTTTGGATTTTTTTCTGCTGTTGCTTTGGCTTTTAGCAAGTGAAATATTCCAAGACCTCAGCCTTGCTCTGCAGATGGCTCTCACAATTTTGCTGACTCAAGTGTGGGATTCTCTGCTTCAGGAAGGAACTTATAAAGGCCTCAGCTTGCTGGAGTCCCAGCTCCTGCTCAGAGACATGGTGAAATGGTTCACTGTTCTGGTCTCAGACACCAGGACCCTCATACCCCATTCCTGAGAGCCACCATCTTTGCCTAGCTTTCTGTCTAAGTGTTTGCTCCACAAAGCTGCCAAGGTGTAACAGTAACACTCACGCTAACTGTGCAACTACCATACTGCTGACAGGTCAAACACTGACTTCCTGTCCTGCATCTTTGAGGTAACTCTTTGGAGCATTCAAAATCCTTTGTAATGCAAGACTTCTCTAACCCTGTGGGGAAGAAAGCTTGAGATATGGATGAGCCAGGTCATTAAATGAGTCAGGACCACAAGATTAGACTGAAGTGAAAAGGAGCTGGGCTTTTTAGGGAAATGAGCCATTCCAGCACCAGGGGAAACTGCCTGGGCTTCCAGGGAGGTCAAGGAGGGGGAATTGGGACACTGAGCACCACAGCTCTCTGTCCTTGTTCGTCAATCTGTGGACCCCATGTGGCTGCTCTTTGGGAGGTGTCCTCCACCCCTCACTTTCAGTCACAAGTATGAGAGCATCTTGGGCATTACTCACTCTCAACAACAGCACATGCAATATTAAGTTACACAGGTCCTAGGAAACACTAAGTGAAACTACTACACAGTTGCATTCAGTCCTGAAACACTCAAGCATCACCTCCTCCCCAGTTGGGGCAGCAACAGTCTATTCTTCCCTGGGTAGCAGGTGCCTCACTTGGCCGTCTTCTGCCCCAACCCTGGGTAGTGCTCTTTCCTGAACCTACTGGTTGGGGAATATTATTTTAAGTTGGTTCTTTTGTTTATGCTGCATCTGTTTAACTCTGTGAAGTTGTGTTATTGTGATTTTCTAAAACAGAAGATGGTCTAATAAGGAGCTGAAGGCCAATAGCCTGGCTGGAGCAAGGACAGGTGGGGCTGGCTGGCAGACAGTATACATAGAAGGAGAAAGGAGGAAGAGAGGAAGCAAGAAGAGAACAAGGGGAGGAGGATGTCATGGACCAGCCACTCACCGAGCCCAGGAGTAAGAGTGAAATAAGATATGCAGAGGTAAAAAAAGGAAAAAGCCCAGTGGCAAAAGGTAATTGGGCTAATTTATAGATAAGAAAAGCTATCAACAGACCAAGCTCAGGCCAGAATTCATTATTAAAAATAAGCCCCTGAGTGTGATTCTTGTGTTAGGGGTGTGTCCCACAGAAAAGTAAGACTAAAACATCACATTATACCTCCCTCTTTGCAGGGTTCTTTTCCACTAACCAGACAGTAAAAACAAGTCTGAGGCTAACCACCTGCTTTATGTTAACATATCAACAGTAACTGATACCTAACCTTTTCTAAAGGAGGGGGTAAAATACAGAATACACAATGTTTGAGGTACTTCAAGACAGGGATGGCTAAACAGTCCATCAATATCAGAAGAATTTAGTTCTTTTAAGTACATATGTGCTCCCCATGGAAGGCATCACCCTCCCTGGGGAGCAGAAAGGGGATAGGATGGTGGTTGGTGCAGTTGATAGGGAAGAAGTAAGGATGTGGGAACTGGGACTGACATGTGTAGTAGCTTGTTTCAAATTTAAATTTTAAAAAATCATCACAGTGGTCTCACTCTCATGAGTAAGTAAAATTAAAAGTTTACTGACCTTTCAAAATATTTATTTCATGGACAGTTTCTCTCTCTCTCTCTGTCTCTCTCTCTCTGTGTGTGTGTGTCTCTCTCTCTTGCTTTCTCTATCACTCTCTGTTTTGTTTGTTTAATACAGGTTGTATGTCTGTGTAGCCCTGGCTGTCCTAGTACTGAGACAGCCACCTGCCTCTGCCTTCTAAGTTCTGGTATATTTAGTGCTTCTCACGTAGTTGATTTACAATGACACATAGATTCATATACTCATAGGTATTTGTACAATTTATTTTATTCTCATTAACCTTTCTAAGCCATTAGGAATATAGTTACTTTTTTTCATGAACATAGTAATATTGACTTTGAATCATGCCAAAGGGACAAGGCAGGGGTATAAGTCATCACATCACAAGCTTAATCTTCACAGTGTTCTCTCTCTCCTCTAATACTGCTCCAGTGCTTGCTTCACCTTCCTGACACATCTCTTTTCTGCTCAAGTACCAAGTCCTTTGTTGTGTGACACTGTGCCTAGGAAGCTTCTCATATGACAAAGGGTGAACAGCCAGGCAGTGGAGAGGAGCAGTAGTTATCCATGCAGGCAGTAGCCAAAAGAATTTAAAGGCCTAGGATGCACCTCTTCTATTTCTCCTGAGCGACACTTGTCCCCTGGGGATAACACACACACACACACACACACACACACACACACACAAACACTCATCCTGACCTCTATTCAAGTCTAGAGAGTGAGTCAGGCAGATTCACACTCAGGGCCTTGATTGCTTTTGTGTACTGTGAGTCAATACCCTGGAAGTTGTCCTGGGACTCCGTTGTGACAGGTATCCCTGATTCCGCTTCCAGTTTCTGACCATCTATAATGTCATCTGTTCCAATTTTGTGTCTCTCATCTAGGCCTCCCAAGGGCTCCTATGCAGTCTACTTCAGGCCTCATGTACTCCTTCCCTTTCTTCCTTGGGTTCAGCACCTTTCAGCCACCAGGGCTCTTTGTTATTTAAATTTCTGCTGGAAAAAGCCCTTATGCTCAAGAAAGAAAATAGGCCCTTTGCAAACACAGACTTGCTCCAGGGACATCCATGGGCCAAGATCACACTTTCACTTTGAAGCCTTGGGTGACATCATTGAGCCATGTGGGCCTCCAGGGGACATGTGCCTTGGGGTTAGCTCCACAGCCAAGGGAGGGGCGGCCAAAGTGGCTGCTTCTGTGGCTACTGGAGTATGTTTCTCCTGATCTCTCAGTTGTTGTCTCCCCGTGGCTGCCTTAGTCTGTTTGCCCTTCAGGATCAAGGATATTGGAGGCAAGCTGTCCTGGAGAGGGCTCTGGTATAAGAGGGACTAGGGAGTCTGAAATGCACCTGAAATAGCTGAGGTAATGGCTGTAGGGAGGCTTAAGGAGGTCTTTGTTTGTTTGTTTGTTTGTAGTTTTTCATGACAGGGTTTCTGTGTTTGACAGCCCTGCTCAACCTGAAATTCACTCTGTAGTCCAGGTGGCCTTTAACTCTAAGACCTGCCTGCCTCAGCCTCCTGCGTGCTGGTATTAAAGGCATCTTCCATAACCCTCTGTTATTTATTTTTATTTATTTATTTTTAAGCAAGGGACTCATATGGCCCTAGCAGTTGTAGAATTCATTCACAATATTGTCTCGACCACCTCGACCAGCAAGGAAGACACAATGCTCTTACTGTTCTTTAAGCAGTTTATTCAGGAACCTTGAAAAATCTTCTGACCCCAGGGAAAGCCCGCCAACAGCTTAAAAGCTCTCTACACATTATTAGTAGTCACATTGTGTAAAGGTAACAGGATTATACTTCTGTTTCAACTATGAAGTACTTTTATCACCTCGTGTAAGGATTTCTTCTATCTTCTGTATGAGTAAAATCAGAGAGTAGTTTTAGTTGGCTTTGGTCTTGGACCTCTGTTTTTTTTTTTTTTTTTGTTGGTTTGTTTGTTTGTTTTGTTTTTTTAATTAGTTTTCCCCTCTGAAGTCAAAATTACCCTGTTTAGCCCAGACACTTACTATGTAGCCTAGGCTGAACTCAGAAGTGTAATATTCCTGTCTCAGCTTCTGGCATGTTAGAATTTACAGGCCTCTCTCACTGCATCCATCCCAGAAAGCATCTTTGAGACTGGCAGAGTTAGTTTCTGTCGGTGTGTAATGCTGGAGCTGGTGGAGAGATAACTGGTGATTAAGAATGTTTCTTTGACTTCCAGAAAACCAGATCTAAGTTCCCAGCAACCAAGGTAAACACTTAACAACGACCTATAACTACAGATCAAGGAGATAAAACACGTTCCTCCTACTCAGACCTCCTTCCATGGGTCACTTCTACCCCTGGGTCCACCCTCAATGGGCATGATCAGTGCCACAGAAGGAGACAAAGTGAATATCCTACTATAATTCCCCTTTTAGTCCAAGACCTGGACGAAAAATGTAGATTAACAGAAATGAGTTAATGCTTAAGACAGAGCTAGCCGATCAGAAACTACTACCTGGACAACAGCAGTATATCTAATACAGAGTCTCTGTGTGTTATTTGGGGCCGGCGTGGCAATTGGATAAGACCAGCCAGGCTGTCGGAAAAACCTACTCCTTAAAACAAAATATGTGACTATAACTATTTGGGCAGGAAGAATACTTGATTTATAAAAGGTAGTTAATGAAGACTTTTCTGAGAAGGTGGAATTTGAGATTAGCAGGGCTCTGCCTCGTATCTTGAGCAAGCCTGAAGCTGTTGGCCACCACTTCTTGCTCCAGAGTTACTATTGGTACTCATCCTGCCCCCATCCACAACCCAGAGTTGTCATTGGTACTCTTCCTGTTATGCTAACACACACCTGGTGGGGAGGAGCTAAACCTAATAAGTCTGTTATTTTCCACTGTGCTGTGAGTCAGTATATAAGCCCACTCCATCCACTCAATAAACACCATTCGGCATTCCAACATTGCCATTGAACAAATAAATAAATAAATAAATCTTTAAGGAACACTAGAAAAATCATGTGAGTATCCTCATGATACTCATTTAATGAAGCTTCCATCCTAAAATGAATCACTGCCAAATTATTTTCCATAGCATATAAATGTAGATTATCACATAACAAGGCATACTCCATCCCACAGAATACAAGAATAACTCTATACCAGCTGTCAATCCATTCTCATAAGAAACATTTCATGTGAGTTTAACTAAAATGTATGGGTTTTTGAAAAAAATAATCAACAATAAAATCCATAAAAACAAGGCATAATGATATATTTCGAACTTCTAATCTTTTGAGTTGGGAATCACATAAACTGTATTTTATGCCCACTGCACAAACTACTTACAGAGATTGATGATAACATAGTACTGAAAAGGCCACTGCAAAATCAGGAAGATAGAACATTCCCATGTATAATATTGACTCCTTTAACTTTCTCCAAATGCACAGACCAAGTCATGAAGATTAACCTATAATTCATAGGACTGTAATTCCTGATAGTAATGCATACACCTACAAACAACTGATTTTTATCCAAATATCTAAAATGGTACAATGAAAAAAGGAAAGCATCTTCAACAAATGGTGCTGGCATAATAGGATGGTGACCTGTAGAAGACCTCAAAATAAATCAGGCCACACTGAACCTCTTAGAAGAGAATGTAGGAGGTACCCTTGAATGAATTGGTACAGTGACAGCTTCCTGAACTGAACAAAAGTAGCAAGGACACTAAGATCAATAATTAATAAATGGGACATCATCAAATTGAGAAGATTCTGAAAGGCAAAGGACACAGTTGACAAGACCACAGACTGGCAAAAGATCTTCACCAACCCCATATCAGAGAGAGTGCTGGTCTCCAGAGTATACAAAGAACTCAAGAAGCTACTCACCAAAACACCAAATTATCCTATTAAAAAATGGCGTACAGAACTGAATAGAGAATTCTCAATGGAGGAATCGAAAATGGCTGAAAGACACTTAAAGTGCTCAACATCCTTAGCCATCAGGGAACTGCAAATCAAAACAACTCTGAGATACCATCTTAATCCTGCCAGAATGTCTAAAATTAGGAGCACCAATGACAATTTATGCTGGAGAGGATGTGGAGAAAGTCAAACATTCTTTCACTGCCTGTGGGAGTCACAACTTGTACAGCCATTTTGGACATCAGTATGGCAGTTCCTCAGGATAATGGGAATGAGTCTACCACAGGAACTGGCAATCCCCCTCTTAGGCATATACCAAATTGATCCACATTCAAGCAATAAGGACATCTGTACAACTATGTTCATAGCAGCATTATTCGTAACAGCAATAACCTGGGAGAAACCTAGATGTCCCTCAACTGAAGAATGGGTAAGGAAGATGTGGTACATTTACACAATGGAATACTACTCAGTGGGGGGAAAAATGGAATCTTGAAATTTGCAGGCAAATGGATGGAACTTGAAGTAACCATTCTGAGTGAGGTAACCCACTCACAAAAAGAGGAACATGGAATGTACTCACTCATATATGGATTTTATACATAATGCCAAGCACCACCAGTCTATAATCCACACTGCTAGAGAAAATAGGATACATGAGGAACCAAAGAGATTCATGCAAGGTCCCTCATAGAAGGGGAAAGGAACAATATCTCCTGAGCATATAGGGAGTGGAGGTGGGCAGTGAGTGGAGTGTAAGCAAGGACAAAGAGAAGGGGAGGAGAGGAGAGCATGTGGGACTAGGAAGATCGACTCAGGAGGATAAGAGAGCAAAAATAAAGGATAACATAAAAAAGAAAACTGACTATAAGTGTTCAGAGACCTAGAAGGATGACCCCAACTAATGATCTGAGCAACAGAGGAAAGGCAACTATAAATGCTCTTCCATGATAATGAGATTGATGAGGAAATTATTTGCCATCATAGAGCCCTCATCTAGTAGCAGAAGCAGACACCCACAGCTAAACACTGAATAAAACTGGAATCCAAATGCAGAGAGAGAGGAGTGATAAGAAAATGGGGGCAAGACCAGGCTACAGAAACCCATAGAGACAGCTGACCTGAACAAGGAGGAGCTAATGGATGTCCAGACTTATAGCTGGGAAACCAGCATTGCACCAACTCAGACCCCCTGAACATGGGTCTCAGTTAGAAGGTGTGGACTGTCTAAGGGACCTCTGACAGTGGAGCCAGGATGTATCCCTGGTTCAGGAAAAGACTTTGGGAGCACATTGGCCCTGGAGGGATACTCCCTTACCCCAGAGGCAAAAGGGAGGGCCTAGTCCCTACTCCAAATGACTTGACAGATTTTTTTGATCCCTCCTGGAAGGCATCACCTTCTCTATGGGTGGGGACGTGGAATGGGACTGGAGGGGGCAGATAAAGAGGGTGTGATGGAAGGAAGGAGAGAGACTTGGGGTTGAAGTGTAAAATAAGAGAAAATAATAAATATAGGAAAAATATTTTCTTTTAAAAATGTGGGGTCTTTCTTATGGAGAGGTTCGTCCTCTGCTCTCTGATCTACTCATTTCCAGGAATTCCACACATGAGGTAAACTCAAGCACACAGTTTGTAGAAGTGAAGGCCGAGTTCACACTTACAGATGTAAAAAGAAAGGGGGCTGGAGGTAAAGTCTAATTTGAGTAAAATGTGGATTTCATTTCCTAATCATGTGTAAGATTGACTCATTCTGTGTGACACATCCAGTCACTGGAGTGACACAGTGTGAAGTCACTCCAGTGTGGCATCTGAAAAGGTCTCTACAATGTCTTTGTACTGCCAGTGTAAGACTAAAGTCATACTAAAATGAAAATGCCTTCGTCAAACAAGTAATGACCTCATAGAGTTTCTATTCTCTACACTAACACACAAGGAATGGGCTCATGGAGGAGGCTCTAGTTTTTTCTGAATTAAGGTCATGTCCTGCTACACAGAGAGCTGGTAATAGAGCATGCATGTAGATACTTTGAGCAGCTAGCATCTGTTGGCAGATAGTCTTGGGAAAATTTATCTTTGATACTCAGTACACATCACACACCTACAGTGCTATGAACATAATTATCTGTCTGAAAAAGTTACCAAGTTACCTGTTTTGAAACCTATGAAATTATACTAAAAAAATCATGAACATTGCCTATGTTCTCGTTGCTCAGGTTCACATAAAGAAAGTTGAAATCTGTAACATTATCTCTGCCTCTGGTTGACATATGACATATAGACATTGAGAAATAAAACAAGAGTATCTTTCCAATCAGTGTGATGTAATCCAAACCATTGCCTTCTTTCCCTGAAAAGTATCATTAGAGTCATTATTTGCCCTCCCCAGACTGTAATACTGGTGGGTCAGTTGAGGGCAGGCAGATGAAGCACTCCAGAGACTGTTTCAGGGAACTGGGTATGCTTTAATGCCCATGAGCAACTACTCATATACCAGAAGCACAGTATCTGATTTGTTAGTTCATTACCTAAGAATGAGTAGTGAGCACTCATACCACCAGGGTCTCTTTGGAGAAAGCACATACAAGGAGCCAAGAAGAAACAAT
Organism: Phodopus roborovskii; assembly: GCF_943737965.1. NCBI lineage: Eukaryota > Metazoa > Chordata > Mammalia > Rodentia > Cricetidae > Phodopus > Phodopus roborovskii. Next base: position 47,476 of record NW_026125842.1, on the reverse strand, counting down.
TGTGTCAACCAAGACACTAGGCACACAATGGGCTTGTGTCTCAGCTAGGCAAGGACCCATGTTACCCAATTGGCTACTAGCTGACCTTCCCCAGTTTCCACCCTCATGTGTCATTATTTTCCCAGATAACAAGCATATCCTCTTCACAGAAAGATTCTCCAAGTTCGCTATCACAAAATTGTCATAGAACACTCAACTCAGGACGGAAAGGGTTAGAAACAGAATTGCTTTGCATTACAAATCATTTTCCCACACTTTATGCAATAAATATTTCAATTACAATAAATCGATTGAAAAACCAATATAAAGAAAAATTACATTAGGAATTGAATAAAAATTACATTAGGAAGGAAACAGACATTAGATGAAAAGAATAAATGGGTGGCGCAATTACATACCTTGAAATTGCTTTCTATTGGTGTGATAAAAACATAAGTAGAACCAGCATGGGGAAGAAAGGGTTTACTTCATATAAAAGCTTGTGATTTAGAACCAAGGGAAGCCATTTCAGCAGCTCAATGGAGGAGCCTGAAACAGAAACCAAGGAAGCTCACTGCCCTCTGGCTTGCTCCCTCCCTGAAGCTCAGCTACTGTTTTTGCACAACACAGGCCTTCCTGCCTAGGAATAACAGTACCACCCACAGTGGGCAGGCACTCCCACATCAATTGTGAACCAAGAAAATGTCCCACAGACATGCCCACAGGCCAACATGAGAGAGGCAAATTCTTAATTTGGGTGTGAAGCTGACAACCAAGATTAGCCTTCCTAGTGACCCATGGAAAAGGAGTTGGAGGATTTCAGGATCCAGGATGTACCATTCCTTTGGAACACCTGTGTTTGCATCTGCTGACTTGGCAGCAGTTAGAGAAGTCAGAAACTAAACACAGATGGGGAACTACAGGTGCTAACCATTTCTGAGTGTTGTATTTCAGACAGGACACTCTGGTCCTTGATAAAGTTCTGTGCTATAGAAGTACTGAGAGCCTAGGGAAAGAACATCTTAAAGCAGCAGAGGATAATTTAATATTTACAGACTCCTAATGTAAATCCTCTAAGAACAGGGAAGTCAGACATGAGTAGTTAGGAAGAAACAAGAGATTGGTGGAGCTGGAGCAAACATTAAGGCCCTGGAGAACAGTAAACTTACACCTGGAATAAATTCGTGTTAATTGTACTTTGTAGTTCAATGTAATTTATCAAAACCTGAAACTAAAAGTGAAAATTCTTCAAAATAGAAAAAGTAAAATCCCCAAGTCAATAATGTGGGAGCAACTTCTCACACGTCTATAGACACAGATATATAGAAATATGAAAAGCATTTGTACTATTTTGAACCAGAGCTAATTCAAATAATATTTTCTGTTTGTTTACTAAAGTAAATGGATGCATTTGTTCATTTAACTGTAATATGTTTGAGGATAATCCACGAAGAGAGGAAAGAAATAGAAACTGACAGAAAGAGAGAAAAGAGTGAAAACCAGACAAGGAAATTCCACCACTTACACAGCCTGGAAGACAGAACCTATGAATATCTGCCGTCTGTCCCATGTAAAAGAAAGAAGGCATGTGCTGTGTTTGAGGGTAAAAGCTGATTTGGCAAATTCAGACTGTCAGAATAACCGCAAAGCCTTGGTGTGGGGAGACATGCTCTTGACATGAATGTCCGGCTGGGCCCTAGTGATTCTAAATCTAATTTTAACCAGATGTCGGGAGAGTGTTATGGCTATCGCAGGTCTCGATCCACTGCCTCTGAATTGGGAATAAGAGGCAGTTTTTTCCTCCTGCTGGATCAGAGAAGGCAGCCGACAGCACACTGAAACATAGTTTTCACGGCCTCAGAGGCTAGAATTCCAATCCTCCCAACTGTCTTTTCCGCAGGTACCCGCCCACACCTAACTAAGTATGCACAGAACTCCTGGCCTCTGCAAAGACTGGATCTCCACCAAGCTGCAGAGGGTGAGAAATCAGCCCTGCCTGGAGGGTGGATCCCAGGGTGGCAGGGTGAATGTGGTGAGGGAGAGAGTAAGGTGGTGGTGGGGAGAGTGGAGAGGAGGGTGGTAGTGAGGCCTTTTCATTTGGAGGGACTGACTGAAAGCAAATTGGGTAGAGGCAGAGCCATGGTTGAGGTGGTGCACTATTGTTACTGATTATTTATCTAATTACAAGAAGGAACTATTGTACATTCTCTTCTGACCTCCACATACGTGACTTGGTGATAACACAAGCATAGACCTAAACACAATAAGTAACCAACCGACCTGGCAGATGCTGGTTGTCCATGTTATCCTCGATCCACAACCTGCAGCTCTGCTTGCCAGTACTCTGTACTGAGGCCAGAATTTGGATCAAGTGCAAAGAACATCCAAGAAGTTCATAATTTGTGCCTTGTATTTTGGAGGGCCCGGATGAAGCTGGGTATTGTCCGTTAAATAGTGCTGTCTTGTAGAATACTCCAAGCCATCCTATGAAGCAAGCACAGGAGAATCACACTCCAAGATCTCAAATGACACAGAATGAAACGTGTCTTGAAAACTCTTCAAATAAGATCAATCCCAGCTTTAAGTTTTCAAATTAGGATTGTACAATTAGCAAACACAAGCCAATGCCCCCCCCCTCCAGGAAACTTCACAGGATGACACATTTCTGGTTCTAAACCTTTTGAATGAGAAGAGAAATACTCACTATCTGCTGTTCTCATGCTGTTACATACAGCTTGAGCACAGAAGAGCACAGAAATACCTGCCTCTCTCACATACATGTATCTACTGAAAAGATCCAGAACTGGATACAGTAGTGATCTCCCCTAATCCTGTCACGGGGCAGGCTGAGGAACATGTATGCATGCATGTATTCATGGATGTGGTAAGAGAGGACTGTAAATTCTAAAGTGTCAGAAGCTGGATCAGGAATATTACACTTTCGAGCTCAGCCTACTCTACATAGCAAGTTCTGAGCTGTACTTGGTTACTTTGTCTTCAGAGGGGAAAACTAATTTGAAAAAGCAAGAGTTCTGAGACCAAAGCCAACTAAAGCTACTCTCCTTTTGTACTCATTAAATGAGTTGATAAAAGTACTTAGTAGCTGAAACAGAAGTAAACCCCAGACATCATTACACAACATGACTACTAATACTGCCAATGAATTCTAGGACAGCTAAGGGCCATATGAGGCCCTTATTTTAAAATAAAAATAAATAAATAAATAAATAACAGAGGATTGTGGAGATGCCTTTAATCCCAGCACACAGGAGGCAGAGGCAGGCAGATTCTGAGTTTGAGTGCACCTGTTCTACAGAGCTCCAAGTCAGGCAGGGCTGTTAAACAGTGGAAATCCTGTCTGGAAAAACTTTAAAAACCAAACAACAAATAAATCCAACCCCCTCCAAAGGACTCTGAAACCCTCCCTACAGCCATTCCCTCTGCTATTTCAGCTGCATTTCTGCCTCCATAATCCCCACTCTCCCCAGCATCCTCTCCCTGACAGCTTGCCTGCTATAGTCATTTATCCTGACCAGCAGCTCCACTGTTGCAGCCAGGGGTAGACAACAACTGAAGAGATCACAACAAACAGACCCCACCCACCACTGAAGGGGCCACTTTGCCATGGAGGTAAACCCAAGGCACATGTCTAGCCAGAGGCCGAAGCGGCCCTATGACATCAAGCAAGGCAATAAATCCAGTCTGGTCCAGGTCCATTGATGACCCTGGAGCAAGTGTGTGGGCTGTGCTTACTTTGTTTCTTGGGCACAGAGGATTTTCCAGAGGAAATTACAACAAGAAAGATCCCTGGTGGCTTAAAGCTGCAGAACACAGCAAAGAAAGGGAAGGAGTGAGTGAGGCTTAAATCAAGTAGAATTCTTGGGATAGCTCGGAAAGCCGGCCGACAATGAAGGGTGAGCTGGAGGACAGAAAAGGATTTGAGAAGGGTATGAGTATAGAGGGCCAGGAACTGGAAGCTGAATCAGGATACCTGTCACAACAGAGTCCCAATACCACTTTCCAGGGAATTGGCTCAGAGTGCATAAAAGCAATGGAGACCCAGAGGAGTGTGAAGCCTCCCGACTCAATCTCTAGACTAGAATAGATGTCAGGATGAGTGTGTATTATCCCCAGGGGGAACTAGTGTCGCTCAGGAGAACTAGAAGAGTTGAGTGCAAGTCCTTTAGCTTGTGCTGGCCCCTGCCTACCTGAATAAGTGCTGTCAAGGACCCTGCTCCCTTCCACTGCCTGGATTTTCACCCTTCCTCTCATAAAAACCTCCGTAGGTGCATGCAGTATCACAAACCTAAGTCGTTGGTATGTGAGCAGAAAAGAGAAGCAAAGTGAACACTGGAGCGGTTTTAGAGAAGACAGAAAACACTTTGAAAATTAAGCCTCTGATCTGGTGATGCACACCCCCTGTGTCATATTATCAGAGATCAAGTGCTTAGGCATGCCTCAAAGTCAATATTATTATGTATATAAAGGAAATACTTGATCTTGTGTCCTATGCCTTTGAACCCAGCACCCTATACCACATAAAATAATGAATGAAAAGGTGGTGGGTGTGTTCACAGGACATTGGTGGGTCTTACCTTTAATCCCAGCACTTGGTAGGCAGCGGCAGGCTAACCTCAGTTCCAGGCCATCCAGGTCTACAGAGTTAGTGCCAGGACAACCATGGCTATGCATTGAAACCCTGTCTTAAAAAACCCTGTGTGTGTGTGTGTGCGTGTGTGTGTGTGTGTGTGTGTGTGTTTGTGTGTGTGTGTGTTTTGCTATGTGTGAGGATATATGGATTTGTGAGCATGGGTGTGGGTGTAAAATAAGTTCTGGATGAATCAAGCTGAGTTCTTTTTGACCCAGTTGATTGATGAATATGTTGGAATCCAAAGTCTAAGGGAGGAATTTTTCACCTGTTAAAATTAGCCTTTAGCTTTTCTGTCAGGGGTTGAAGATTTAGCTTAGTGGTGAGAATAGTTGTGTGGCATGCCCAAGGCCCAGGGACTGATCTCTAAAGCTGAAAACAAAATTCTTTAAATGAAAAGAAGTAAGAAGACGAGGGCTATTGTTCTCAAAGTTCATGGAGTTCAAGAGGCCTTCGAGCAGGAAATCATGCAGTATAAACTGAAACAGAGTTCTTGGAACAAAGTGAAGACGGCTCATCGGAAGATCTTCCCAACTTACTAGTGAAGATTCATAGAGAAGAAAGCCTGGGATGTGACCATCAGAATCTTCCAGCGTATCAATAGGAAGGATCTCAGTGAGAGGGCAGCAGGAGAGATTGCTGGTGAGTAGGGTCAAGCTTCTTTACCGTGACGTTTGTGTCATAGTTTTGATACCTCTTGTTCATTCCCAACTTCCATAGGACAGGCAGGTGTGGGGAATATTATTCTACTTGAGGAAGGAGGCAGACTGGGATAGATATGTTAGCTCTGATCTGTGAAGTCAAATGCATGAAGGTTTCATGCCCTAACCTACCTACATTGTTAAACTTCTACCTAGGACATCAGTCATTTTACCCTTGTATCAAAAATGAAGACTTAACTCAGATTGAAGTTGTAACTCTGGATTTGGGCAGGCAGCATCAGAAAACACATGGGGGTGCAGGAAGTTGGCACTGTCTGTGTAAACCTGAAAATCTGACTTCAGAAACCACATAAAATCCAGGCATCAGAGCAAGTTGGCCCTTCAGCATGGCAAGGTGTAAGGTAGCTGAAGAGAAACCTGTCTCAAAAAATGACATGGAGGAGGGGCTGGAGGGATAGATCAATGTTTTTAAGGATACCTGCTACTCAATCAGAAGACCTTTGTCAGTTTCCAGAACCTACTTGGTGGTTCACAAGCAGCACATAACCCAAGTGTCAGGGAATCTAGTGCCCTCTTCTGTCTCCTAAGGGCACTACACTTATGTGATACAAATGCAGACATAAGCACCCACATACATCTTTCTTTTCTTTCCTTTCTTCCTTCCTTCCTTCCTTCCTTTCTTTCTTCCTTCCTTCCTTCCTTCCTTCCTTCCTTCCTTCCTTCCTTCCTTCTTTCTTTCTTTCTTTCTTTCTTTCTTTCTTTCTTTTTTTCTTTCTTTCTTTCTTTCTTATAAGTGCAGGGCACCTAAAAAGACACCTAGCATTGGCCTCTGGTCTCAACATGCATGGATACTGTGCCCCTTCGCCAACTCCTACACCTACACACCTTTCATGTATGTATTTGAATCAACTGTTTTCTGGTGTGAAACAAGATTTCTCCTTTTTTGTCATGGCTGGGTCTGTTTTGTTCTTTAACAAGCACAAGTGAAAATGGTAAAGCCATCTTTCATTAACAGCATGGTCTTAAGAGTCACATGATTATTTATCCTGGTATAAGATGTCATGGATGCAATTCATGATAATGGTAGGTCTGGTGCTATGAAATGTTTCTCATGCCTCAGTTTTTTGTTTGTTGTTTTAAAAAAATGTCTCTGTGCTGTTCTTTCTACTCTGACTTTTTCTACAACTATATATATATATATATATATATATATATATATATATATATATATCTTTGATTTAAGTTTAAAGTATATGAGAACAAGAACAATTAGATTCTGCCTTAGATGAATGTGAGAGTACTTGCATGCATTTCTGTGTACTATGTGTGTATATTTTCCTTGGAGCAGGCAGAGGGTGTTTAGATATTCTGGTACTGGACAGTGGTATGGATGATTCCTGAACTGAACCCAGGTCTTCTGGGTGCTTGTAACCACTGAGCCGTATCTTAATCCCCATGTGTTATGACATCATACCATGTCTCATGTATATCTTTATATCCTTTTTGTTGTTTATGCTTTAGGTTCAATTTTGTTTTCAACTATCCTTATCCCCTGTTCAGCTACTTTTATTTTGTGGTTTTGGATCCTGCCTAGACTCTCTTTGTAGACCAGATTAGCGTGAAATTCACAGAGATCTATCTGCCTCTGCCTATCTATTTCTGGGACTAAAAGGGCATACCTCCTGCCTTCCGTTCAGATACTTCTAATCAATAACAAATCCACCTATTAACTTCTTTTGAGTTTTTTATGTTATTATTTGTGTGTGTACACACATTTGCATACCATGGTGCACAAATGGAGCTGAGAAGACAACTTTTGATAGTTCTGCTTCTGTCATTTGAGTTTTGGGGACCAAACTCAGGTCATCAGACTCCTTGTCAAATGTATTCACAACCTAAGCCATCTCACCAGCCCCTATCTGTTGGTTCTTAAATTTAGTTAAGACATTTTACATATGCAGTTTGACTTGGTTTTCCTCTGTCTCCAATGTTTACCCAACCAGCCTTTTATTTATATGGAACAACTTTTAAAAATTGTTAAACTTAGCATACAAAATGAGTTTTTGTATAAAATTGTGTGTGTGTGTGTGTGTGTGTGTGTGTGTGTGATTTGCTTTTCTACCGTATTCACCCACCGTGACTCTCCTGTGTTTATTTCCATCTAGTTCCCTCTTGTTCCCCTAAATAGACTCCTTTTTCTTTCATGCCATATATGTGGGAAGTTGTATATATAGACCATCTTTACAGTATTTTTAAAAATTACAAGTATGTGTGTGTGTGTGTGTGTGTGTGTGTGTGTGTGTCTGTATGTGGGATTACATATATGAGTGCATTTCCTGCAGAGGCCACAGGAAAAAGAACTATTAGAAGCTATGTCCCAATTTGGTTTAACAGATATATATAGTGACCCTAACTACTAGTATTCCAGAGCCTCTACCTTGAAAAAAGCTTTTGGAGGGCAAGTTCAGTTGTAATGAACATTTGCTTCCTGCAAGATCTATGAGGCAACAGAAACCCTGTCATATTTTGAGAGGTTGCAATTACATAGAAACTTACACCGTCTTTCTCAAGGTCATAGTACCACAGACAGTCCCAAATAAGATATTTTGTAGGGATGGTGGAGACCCTTGAGATTCTAGAGTTCTGGAATTCACATGGCCATTCATGTGAACACACAAACTAAAAATGTTGCATACTACACTCCAATTGTGAGTGAAGATGGTGCACTAAGCTCAACAAAGTCCCTGGTACAGTTTTCTCAATGTAGCTGGGGCCACTCACTCTTTCCTGGTTGTTTCTACAGTCCAATAGGGACAGAAAAGCTTACTCATGCACCGACTTTATGTTATGCAGATGTGTAGATTGCTGAGTGCACAGGCCCATGGTTGGCTAAGACTGACTCAACTCCATATGGAAATGTGTGGATTGCTGAATGCACAGCTAGGAAAGGCTGACTTTCACCTCTGCCTAATTAAGAAGATAATTGCAATTTGGCTTGAGGTTCTCACTCCAGAAGAGATTTTGACTCATGCCAGATAAGACAAGATCCAACCATTACTTTAGAAACTTGTGAAAATCCAGCCTAGGGTATGCACATTTGGATTTTCAGCATTTCTTTGGTGAGGTGCCAGGATCTCAAGTGAGGCCTATTCAGGCTGTAAAGCCATATGATGATAAAAATAAACAATAAAAGTAAATAAACTAATAAGATGACATATATGAGAACTTTTCCACGCAATATTATTGGAGTTCCCTATTGAAACCCTTCATATATGACCCGTGTGTTTACACATGTCTATGATCTGTGTGCATTTTTCAGAATGTGCATATTCATGTGTGGGCAAAGATGAACAGGTGCTTCAGCACATCTGCAGATGTGAGCAGACTGCCTGGAGTACTGGCCTTCCCTGGCCCTTTAGTCCAGTAGAATTTCCCTGTGCTCCATGTCTTCTCCTGTCTCCCTGTCCCATGTCACCTGAAGAGAACTTTGAATGTAGCCATGGCCAACCATACCCAGGTGTTGGGTGCTTTCTGGAGATCCCGTCCCAGGTTCTGACACTGTCACTGCTAGTACTTCAGTCAGTGTCATTATCTCTGTGATCTACTTGAGAATTTCCTACAAAGGTCTAACTAATGCTGAAAACATAATCTCATACAACCAAATGTCTCTCTCCTTCACATCTCTCCGTTATGTCATTATATTAACTGCAAGTTTGACTTTTAGAAAGTCAACTCACAGCACATTCCTTACTATGGGATATGATTAATTATTTTCCCAATGTGCGTCCTCTAATCTCTACAGAGCTCTGAAAAGATGAGGATCCGTATGTAACAAGTTTTGAAGAAACTGATGTGGCTTAAACTAAGTTAAAGGCCTCTTTTACAGGAAGTCAAGGTGGCAGGAAGGAAAGAGAACACCAGTCACACAAGGTTCTCTCACTACAGCAAAGTGGATCCAGGCAAGACAAAGAAAGGGGACATGGAAAAAGGGATGAAGCTTTCTCTGTGCTTCTCAGTGCTCCAGACTTCAGATACCTGTTCAACAGACCACCTTACTTGACTTGTGACTTGTACTCACAAATATGTGTAGCTGACCCAGATGCAATAGGGTCCATTTAAAAATAAGTCTTTACACCTGTGGTGACTTACCTAGGCTTTGTACCATCTTAACCTTCCCATCATGTTTGTCTGATGATGTGTTCGTTTTGATGTCTTTGAAGGCTTCTTGTGGACCACACACCACTGCTGTTTTAATAACAAAGCTTTCTTCTGAAGATACTTCAGCAGTTTTAAATGCCAATGTGAGATTGCGGACCACCTCCCCACTTGTGTCTTCATCAACTCCATCCACCATCCTATCCAGAAGAGCACTCCATTTGACAAAGTCTGAGGAGTTTTGATGGTATTCCTTACATCTTCATAGAAGGCCTTGTTTTCTGCCTCTTCTTCCTCTCTCTCTCTCTCTCTCTCTCTCTCTCTCTCTCTCTCTCTTCCTATAGAAAGAGAAATGGGATGAGTGTAATACTTCAAAACTGAGAAGAATAGACTTGCCAGCAAAGAGATGAACAACCTGCAGTTGTGTCAAAGTCTGACATCTCATCATGGAGTCTATTCCCCTTCATAACCCTGGTACTATGAAAAACAACCATGACTCCCTTACTCAGTTACTGCATAGCTGTTTTAAGTGACAATTCTGTCTCAATGTTCTGAGTACCCTAATGCACCTTGGGTGTTTGTATGATTGTGCACATCCATGTGCTTGTGTGTGTGTGTGTCTGTGTGATGACTTGTGTAGGTACAAGCCCATGTTTTTGCAAGTATGTGTAGAGCTAGAGTGTATCTCTTCGATCAAAACCTCCACTGGAACAGGAAAACACAGTCCCAGGTTGACTAAGTGATACAAAAACATTCTTTCTTCATGCTCACTTGTTGATGACCTTATCTGGCAGGTATTTTGCATAATCCTTGCTATAGTGTTTCAGCAGTTTGCTATATTTATTGTCTATTTATTGTCTGCAACACAAAAACAAAATGGAGAATTAGAATAGTCCTAATGTCAGCAAAGGGGGAAAGAAAACAAGTTGGGAGAGACATTAGAATCTTCTTTTAATTTAATATGTTTTTTCTTCTTTTACACATCAGTCCTATTTCCCTTTTGCTCTGATCCTCCATTCCTCCCAGAGACTCCCACATTTCAACCATTTCAATCCCCAGACAGGGTGAGGCCTTCCATGAGGGTTCATCAAGTTCTGTCAAGTCATTTGAGTGAGGTAGGGCCTAGGCCCTCCCCCATGGATCTGTGCTAAAGGATTATCCCCACCATGGGGAATGTGCTCTCAAAGTACTTTCCTGCAGCAGGGATACATCCTGGTTCTGTGAGATGTCAGTTTCTTATGTATGACTTGAGCTCCATTCACTGCCAATCCTTTCTTCTGTGCTGTGATGCTAAGCTTGCATCACCTCCCCTCCCAACAAGGTTCAAGTTCTGTGACATTACTTTATGTAGCTCCCTCTGACTCTAGAGATTTAGGTCTATCACAAAGACAAGGAAGATCTACCTTGTTGATTTTGGATCCTGTTCTCTTAGAAAGCATGTTGCAGTATTCTGGGCCTTTTCTGAGTTTCTCAACGAAGTGTCTAAATGAATAAAGCAGAGTGACTAAGGTATGCATAAAAGTTCTAAATGTCTAAATATGACATTTCCATAAAATTTCCATAATTATTTCTATAAAAATTCTAGGCATGGATTCAGAAGTTCTTGGAATGAGAAGAGTTCCACCCTCGGATCCCACATCCCTTTCCTTACTAGTGCCTGAAGAAAGGTCCTCATTCATTTATCAGCTTGTGTGTGTGAGCTGCCAGAAATCTGATTGAAAGTTGTCTTTGTCAAGTTTCATAAGCTCAGCAGAGGTGAGAAGCATGAAGAGGAAGACAGGATTAGTGAAGGAACAGTCACAGGAAAGGAGATGGAAAGTGCAGATTCTCATGTTAAAAATTTGTGGTACACCACAAATGCTTCCTCTTTAAGTCCTTTCTTTTGGCTGTCTGCCACCATTTTTAAGCCATGCCTCATTTTTATGTATGTTTCCAAGGGTATGTTGTTGCTTACTTCAACATTCAGCCTGAAAGAAATTAAAAATTGGAACTGCTCTTGTGGTGGAAGAGTTAAGTCTTTATATTTTTGCATGGTTCTCTTGTTATGAGACAGAAAACAGAAGATGGGGAACTTCAGCAGCCACCTCCTAATTTCCTGCCATATTGTAATTACATTGTCTACAACACACACCTATACAGTGTGTGAGTGTGTGTGTATGTGTGTGTGACAAATCTCTTACTAAGTCGTTAGAGTAAATAAAACACCACATGTGTTAATACAGCTCAATAAATTTAATTTAGTGCACAAAACCAGTCTAGAATCTCCTTACTATGGTACCAATGTGGTTGAGGAGGGGGGATGGGAGGAAGGGAGGGAGAAGAAACTGGGATTAGTATGTAGAATAAGATAGGTTTTCAGTTAAATAAGAACTAATTTAAAAAATGGTACCATTTCTTAAAATTTGCCATATATGATTATATGCCGAAGAACTTTGTTTTCAGCAACAATGAGACCTACCTCACTTGGGGCCTAGCACTGAAAAGTCCTGAAGAGCTCTTTTGGTCTCTGAGCCAGGATTTAAAAAAAAATATGCCTGTCAGCAGGAATTAGAGAAGTTAAGGAAACAAATTCTTTGCCTCTCCAAAAATTAATGATAAATTTTGTTAATTTAGCATTGCTATGCTAATGATCACTAAGTCCTTGCAGGATTTAATACTAATATTCAGTTGATGAGGTAGTAGATATAACCTAACTATAATTTTTTTTCTTGGTGTTTAATACTGAGCCAAATATTTGAACAGACATTTCTCCCATTGTATACTTTTACCTGTTTTGTTAAAAATCAAGTGCTTGTATGTGTGTGGGTCAAGATCAGGATTTTTGATTTGATTCTATTGGTCTACTTATCTATTTTTGTGCCAATACCAGGCAGTTTTCAGGACTAGCCCTGTAGTCTGTAGTATAGCTTAAAGCTTCGGATAGTGATGCCTCCTGAAGTTCCTGTATTGTACAGGAGTTGTTTTGTCCTGGGTCTTTTGTTTTTCCATATAAAGTTGAGTATTATACTTTTAAGGTCAGTGAAGAATTTTGTTGAGATTTTTGATGGGGATTGCATTGAATCTGTAGATTGCTTTTGGCAAGATTGCCATTTTTAATATGTTAATCCTACCTGTCCAAGATCATGGGAAAGCTTTCCATTTTCTGTTATCTTCTTTAATTTTTTCTTTAAAGACACAATGTTCTTGCTATATATGTCTTTCACTTGTTTGGTAAGCATTACCTCAATATACTGCATGTTGTTTGTGGCCATTATAAAGGGTAATGATTCTCTTATTTCTTTCCCAGCCCATTTGTTGTCTGCATATCGTAGGTCTACTGATTTTTTTTTTTTTTAGTTTAACTTATATCCTGCTTGTTTGTCGAAAGTGTTTATCAGTTGTATTACTTCCTTGGAGGTGATTTTTGGGTTGCTTATGTAAACTATCATATCATTTTATTAATTTATTTTTTTACCTTACAATACTGTTCACTCTCATTCTTTCCCCCTCCTATCTACCCTGCAAAGAAGATAAGGCCTCCCCTAATACATCTCTATGTCAGCTCACAGAAGCAGAACAAAGCTACCACCCTTCCACCCACATACCTGTGTCTAGGATGAGCAACTGATCTCTCCATATAGAAATGGCTCCTCTAAGTCAGTTTGTGCACTATAGTTAAGTCGTGGAGCCCCTGCTAGTGACCTCATATATGGACATATATGGAAACACCATTGTCATCCTTTTTAAGGGAGTCTTAAGCAGGTTCTCCACTTATCACAGGAGAGGGTGTGATTTCTCACTAGCTTGTGTCAGCTCCTTATATGGGTTTCTTCTTATGGTTTTAATTACTTTGTTCATGTTTTTACTCCTCCCTGACTTCAATTGTACTCCAGGAGCTTGGCCCAATGATTGGTGAAGTGACCAGACCCTCACCTAGCCATGAGAGGTTGCAGAAACGACCCAGCAAGATGTACACCTCTGACTTAGCAACATGTGCTGAGATTCTGACCAGCTTCTGACCTTACTTTTGTAAGACCCTTAGAAAAAGGAGTCTCCCATTTTCGGTCAGTACCGCCAAGAACTCAATGTCCAGTATAGTAGCTGCAACATGCAAGAGACTTTAATGAACAGGAAATGTTTGCGCAAAAGGGCTCCCTCAGCATGCAGGCTAGAAAGAAGACCCATTCCCCGGGCACAGGTGTTTTTAAAGGCAAAACCCACAAGCTTAGTGTGGGAGTATGACCCTCTGTCCATTGAGTTGGTGACCCTTTTAGGCCGCATGCTCTTGGTGTTAGGGTCAACAGATCTTAGGGCCTCAGGGTGTGCTAATTAATTCTTTTTTTTTTTCAGAATTTATATTTATTTTTCAGAATTTATTTTCAGAATTTATATTTTTTTGGAAAGGCTAACACTTTCCAAATGTCATTATTACTGCTATTTTTTCTTGATATTCAGTGTTTTTTTTTAAATTTTTTATAACCAAGTCCATTTAAATGAAAAAAAAATATTTATAGACAATATTTGGGAATTTGGGCATCATTCTTTCCAAACTACTTCCCGCTGGTAAGGGGTGCTGTCATTGGGGATTCTAAGAAGATGAAGAAATCCTAGCTGTAGTGTGTAAGGCTGCCTTGACCAGCTGTTTGGTATGTAGGATCAACTGGTACTCTGTATCAGGCGGTCTGGCTTGATCAAAGCACATTAGTTTGTAAGGAATCCACAGCTTTTCATTTTGTGTGGAAACAAAAATAGAAATCCTTTTCCCTAGTAACTTGTCCTTGAACTTAAATTTTGGAGTCAAAGAATTTTTTATATTTAATTTATTATTTTACATGTCAATCGCAGTTCCCACTCTGTCCCTCCCTCCCTCTATTCCTCCCTTTTACCCTCTCTGTAGCTCACACTCATCCTAAACACCCTCCCCTCCCATTTCCCCACTCCAATTCCATATGTAGGGGAATGCCATCCAGTTGGGGTCATGTAGATCTGACAGGTCATATGAATTGGGGCTAGGGCTTCTCTCCTGTCTCTATGTTAAGGCAGTTATCCCTCCATGGGGGATGTGTTTGCAAGGTCCTTTTGTGCACCAGGAATACGTCCTGGCTCTACTGTGTGAGGTTCCTTAGAATGCTCAGTCCTTCTGGCTGAGACCCATATTCAGGGGGCCTTGAGTCAGTCCCATGCTGGCTTCCCAGCTATCAGCCTGGTGGCCCCTTAGCTCCTTCTTGTTCATGTAATCTGTCTCTATTTGTTTCTGCAGCCTGGTTTTATCCTCTCCATCTGCATCTGGGTTCTAGTTTGACTCACTGTTTATGTATGGGTGTTTGCTCCTGTTTCCAACAGGTATTAGATAATGGGCTCCATGGATAAATTAGTTGTTGATCTCACTATCCAGGAAGGTCAGGTCATTTATGGTAGCCTTTCCACAGATGTTCAAATTGTTAGGTGACAGCAGTCTTGTAGTTCTCTAGACCTTTATTTAGGTTCAGTTTTCTCTTCAAACCAATAATGAATCCCTCTTTTATGTTCTCTCTCTCTCTCTCTCTCTCTCTCTCTCTCTCTCTCTCTCTCTCTTTCTCTCTCCTGTCTTCTATTCCTAACCAGGCTCAATCTTCCTAGTTGTACATGTGTTCATTTCTTCACCCTCGTTTTCTCCTAGTACTCTCTCCTTTCGCTGCCCCCCCCATTTCCCCTGCCCTCTGGGGGACTCATCACTTCCCAGTTCTGTGAGGGATTTATATGAATCTCTTAGAATACACCTTGTATCCTAGTTCCTCTGGTGGTGTGAATTATAGGCTGGTGATCTTTGATCTAGGTTTAAAATACATATATGAGTGAGTACATACTATGTTCCTCTTTTTGTGACTGGGTTACCTCATTCAGGATGGTTACTTCAAGTGCCATCCACTTACCGGCGAATTTCAAGATACCATTATTTTTTTCTGCAGAGTAGTATTCCATTGTGTAGATGTGCCACATCTTCATTATCCATTCTTCAGTTGAGGGGAATCTAGGTTTCTTCCAGGTTCTTGCTATTAGAAATAGTGCTGCTATGAACATAGTTGAACAGATGTCTTTGTTGAATGGATGTGGACCATTTGAGTATATGCCTAAGAGGGGGATTGCTGGGTCCTGTGTTAAAAAAATTCCCATTTTCCTGAGGAACTGCCATACTGTTCTCCAAAATGGCTGTCTGAGTTTGCACTTCCAACAGCAGTGGAGGAGTGTTCCACATTCTCCACATCCTCTTCAGCATGAGTTGCCATTGGTGTTTCTAATTATAGCCATTCTGGCAGGAGTAAGATGTTATCTCAAAGTTGTTTTGATTTGCATTTCCCTGATAGCTAAGGATGTGGAGCACTTAAGTGTCTTTCAGCTTTTTTGATTTCCTCTATTGAGAATTCTTTCTTCAGTTCTGTTCCCTATTTTTTAATAGGGTTATTGGGTGTTTTGTTGGCTAGTTTCTTGAGTTCTTTGTACATTTTGAGATTAGCTCTTTGTCGGATATAGGATTGGTAAAAATATTTTCTCAGTCTGTGGGCTGCAGTTTGGTCTACTCCACTGTGTCCTTTGCCTTACAGAAGCCTCTAAGTTTGAAGAGGTCCCATTTATTAATTGTTGCTCTCAGTGTCTGTGCCCCTGGAGTTATGTTCAGGAAGCGGTCCCCTATACCAATTTATTCAAGGGTACCTCCTACTTTCTCTTCTAAGAGGATCAATGTGGCTGGATTGATGTTGAGGTCTTTGATCCATTTGGACTTGAGTTTTGTGCTTGGCGACAGACATGGATCTCTCTGCAGTCTTCTTCACACCCTCATCAGGAATGGTGATGTCCCCTGAAATTCTCTTATTGTATAGGGTTGTTTTGTCTACCCTGGGTCTTTTGTTTTTCCATATAAAGTTGATTATTATCCTTTCAAGTTCAGTGAAGAATTGTGGTGGGATTTTAATGGGCATTTCATTGAATCTGTAGATTGCTTTTGGCAAGATTGCCATTTTTCCCATGTTTATCCTACCTATCCAAGAGCATGGGATATCTTTCCATTTTCTGGTATCTTCTTTAATTTCATTCTTTAGAGCCACATAGTTCTTATTATAAAGGTCTTTTACTTGTTTGGTAAGTGATACAACGAGATACTTTATGTTTCTTGTGGTTATTGTAAAGGGTGATGTTTCTCTGATTTTTTATTTTTTTGTTTCTTTGTCGTCTGAAAAAAGTAGGGCTACTGATTTTTTTTTGAGTTTATCTTGTATCCTGCTAGTTTGCTGAATGTGTTTATCAGCAGTAGGAGTTCCCTGGTAGAATTTACACTTGTCGCTCTTGTAACTTATCATATCATCTGCAAATAGAGACAGTTTGACTTCTTCCTTTCCACTTTGGTCCCCCTGTTCTCCTTTTGTTGTCTTATAGCTTTAGCTAGAACTTCCAGAACAATATTGAAGAGATATGGAGAGAGAGGACAGCCTTATATTGGTCCTGATTTTAGAGGAATTGGCTTAAGTTTCTCTCCATTCAGTTTGATGTTGGCAGTTGGTTTGCTGTATATTACTCTTATTATGT
Source organism: Phodopus roborovskii (assembly GCF_943737965.1). Classification (NCBI taxonomy): domain Eukaryota; kingdom Metazoa; phylum Chordata; class Mammalia; order Rodentia; family Cricetidae; genus Phodopus; species Phodopus roborovskii. The sequence goes on along the minus strand of NW_026125842.1, from coordinate 30,493 downwards.
TTAGGTATGCTCCTCTTATCCCTGATCTCTCCAAGACCTTTATCATGAAGGGGTGTTGAATTTTGTTGAAACCTTTTTCAGTATCTAGGGAGATAATCATATGGTTTTTCTTTTTCAATTTGTTTATATTGTGGATCACGTTAATAGATTTTCATAGGTTAAACCATCCCTGCAATCCAGGGATGAAGCCTACTTGGTAATGGTGGATCATTTCTTTGATGTATTCTTGAATTCGGTTTGCCAGTATTTTATTGAATATTTTTGCATCAATGTTTATCGGGAATATTGGTCTGTAGTTTTCTTTCTTAGTTGGGTCTTTGTGAGGCTTGGGTACCAAAGTTATTGTGGCCTCATAAAAAGCATTTGGCAATGAACCTTCTGTTTCTATTTTGTGAAACAGTTTGGGGAGTAGTGGTTAGTATGTCTTCCTTGAATGCCTGGTAGAATTTTGCACTGAATCCATCTGGCCCTGGACTTTTTTTGGTTGGAAGGGTTTCATTGAGGGATATAGGTCTATTTAAGTTGTTTGTCTGTTCTTTATTTAATTTTGATAAGAAATAGTTATCCAGAAATTTTTCCATTTCCTTTGAATTTTCAATTTTTTTGGAGTACAGATTTTCAAAGTATGACCTGAAAATTGTCTGGATTTCATCTGCGTCCATTGTTATGTTCCCTTTTCATTCTGATTTTGTTAATTTGCATGTTCTCTCTCTGCTTTTTTGTTAATTTGGATAAAGTTTTGTCTATCCTGTTGATTTTCTCAAAAAACCAACTCTTCACTGCATTTATTTTTTGTATTGTTTTCCTGCTTTCTATTTTGTTGATTTCAGCCCTCAAGTTGATTATTTCCTGGTGTCTACTCCTATGGGGTAAGATAGCTTCTCTCTGTTCTAAGGTTTTCATTTGGGCTGTTAATTCTCTTGTGTGACTGTCCTCTGTTTTCTTCATATGGGCACTGAACTTCCCTCGTAGCACTGCTTTCAAGGTGTCCCATAAGTTTGGGTATGTTGTGTCCTCTTTCTCATTGAATATTAGAAAGTCCTTAATTTCTTTCTTTATTTCTTCTTTGACTCAGGTGTGGTGCAATTGCACATTGTTCAGTTTCAATGAGTTTGCAGGTTTTCTGCTATTTGTGTTGTTGTTGAATTCCAATTTTAAAGCTTGGTGATCTGATAACTTACAGGGGACTATTCCTATTCTCTTGTATCTGTTGAGGTTTGTTATGCCACCTTGTATGTGGTCGATTTTAGAGAATGTTCCATGTTGAGCAGACAAGAAGGTATATTCTTTTGTGTTTGGATGGAATGTTCTATAGATGTCTGTTAACCCCAGTTGAGACATAACTTCTGTTAGTTCTTTTGTTTCTTTGTTGAGTTTCTGATTTGTGGTCCTGCCTAGTTTTGACAGTGGTGTATTGAAATCTCCCACTATAAGTGTGTAAGGTTTTATATGAGCTTTGAGTTTTAGAAGCATTTCTTTTATGAATGTGGGTGCCTTTGTAATAGGGGCATAGATGTTCAGAACTGAGACTTTTTGTTGATGGCTTTCACCTGTGATGAATATGAAATGACCGTCTTGATCTCTTTTGATTAATTTTTGTTTGAAGTCTAACTTGTTAGGTATTAGGACAGCCATGCCTGCTTGCTTCTTGGTTCCATTTGATTTGAAACTCTTTTCCCAACACTTTACCCTGAGGTAATGTCTATCTTTGAAGTTAAATGTGTTTCTTGTATGCCGCGGAAGGATGGATTCTGTCTTCGTATCCATTCTGTTAGCCTGTATCTTTTTATATGTGAGTTAAGACCATTAATTTTGAGGGTGAGTAAGAACCATTGATTGTTGATGTTAGTTTGTTTTAAGTTTGTTGTTAGCAGTGGTATTGTGAGTATATTTTTCCTGCTTTACCCCTGGTTTCTGGAATAGTTAGATTATGTGTTGCCTACATTTTTGTGGGCTTAGTTAACTTCCTTGGGTTGGAGTTTTCCTTCCAATACTTTCTGTAGGGCTGGATTTGTAGATACGTATTGGGAAAATCTGCTTGTTTCATTAAATATCTTGTTTTCTCCATTTATAGTGATTGAGAGTTTGCTGGATATAGTCTAGGCTGGCATCCATGTTCTCTTAATACTTGTAGAACATCTATCCAGGACCTTCTGGCCTTGAGGGTTTCCATGGAGAAGTCAGGTGTAATTTTGATAGGTCTGCCTTTATATGTTACCTGTCCTTTTTCCTTCACTGCTCTTAATATTCTTTCTTTATTCTGTATGCTAGGTGTTTTGATTATTATATGTTGAGGGGTCTTTTTTCTTTGGTCCAAACTATTTGGGGTTTGGTATGCTTCTTGTACTTTCATGGGCATGTCCTTCTTCTGATTGGGAAGTTTTTCCTCGATGATTTTGTTGAATATGTTTTTGGCACCTTTGCGCTGCGCTTCTTCACCTTCCTCTATGCCTATTATTCTTAGGTTTGGCCATTTCACGGTGTCCCACATTTCCTGGATGTTTTGTGTTAAGGATTTGTTGGATATTTGATTTTTTTTGGTCGATGAATCTATTTCTTCTAGTTTATCTTCTGCGCCTGAGATTCTCTCTTCCATCTCTTGAATTCTGTTGGTTATGCTTGCGTCTGTATTTCCTGATTTTTTGCCCAGTTTTTCTATTTCCAGCAGTCCTTGGGTTTGTGTTGCCTTTATTTTCTCTATTTCAGTTTTCAAGTCTTGAACCGTTTCCTTCACCTGCTTAATTGGTTTTTTTTTTGTTTGTTTGTTTTTTCTCTTGGCTTTCTGTACTTTCTTTACTTTCCTTAAGGAATTTGTTCCTTTATCCACTTTTTTGTTTGTTTTTTCCTCCATTTCTTTAAGGGATTTTCTCACATCTTCTTTGAGGGCCTCTATCATTTTTATGTCGGTAATTTTTAAGTCGTTCCCTTCTCCTTCCTCTGCATTGCTGTTGTGTTCCTTTCTAGTTAGTGTAGTTTCCCTAGATTCTGGTGGTGTCATGCTTGTCTTTCTGTTGTTAGGTGTTTTCTTGTATTGCTATCTTCCCAAAGCTTCTTCCAGTAGGTGTTGGTGGGGTCTCCCCCTCTCTCTATGGTACTGCCCCGGTGGGCTTATGTGGGTCAGAAGTTCAATATCTGTATCTCTGGGTGGTCCAAGCTTTATAGGAAATCTCTCCGCAGACAGGGAACCAGGGATGGGGTCAGGGATGAGGATCCAGTAGAAGATGCCTGTAGAAACTCAGAGTGGTCCCGCAGAGATAGGCTGGCAGTAGAGGACAATGGCTAGGCTGATACTTGGGAAGTTTCTTCACGATCGTCGGATCTCACTGAAACTGGCACTCTCTAGCTGAGGCCTCTTTCTTTAGTATGTTTTGGGTGTCAAGTACCTTGCTGGCAGGAACTCAGATTGGACCTGCAGAGATAGGCGGATCTCTGGGAGGTGCCCAGGACTCCAGCAGAGGACTGGAGGTGGGGTCAGAGACCAAGCAGGTGGAAATTACTGGTGGTCCCGCGTGGATAGGCAGGTCTCCTTTGTTCAGAGTTTCTCCGAGAAGTCCCCAAAGTAGGGAGGACTGTTGGCTTCAACCTCTGCCCCAGGGCTCAACCAGAGTGGCGGGACAGTGGGCAGTGTAGGCCCAGGGTGGGGGGGGGCAGGCTCGCGATAGGTATGGGTGGGGGTGTATCAGAGTCCAAAGGTGCTCTCAATGGGGTCAGGACACTGTGCTAATTAATCTTGCATGGGCAAGTTTTCTCTTTGTTTCCTAAGGACCCTATTTACCACCTGTTGACTCATTGAATGGAGGGGCAGTATGAATTCTTGGCATCCTGCCATCTCAGGATCTTTTGAGGGGAAGTTACCACATTCCAGATCAGACTGTCCTTTATTTCAAGTGGGTGGGTGTTACTTTTTTGTATTTCATTGCCCCCTTTTTCTTTTGTCAATAGTTCTAATCTTAGAATGATAGAAATTAAAAGGTAGTCTCCTCTTGGCTCCAGAGGCTCCTGTACTGCTATATAAGTACCATAATCAGGACAGCACTCATTTATTTTTTAAGAAAAGTAACATTTTTTTGCAACAGTAAGCAACAAGAGAGAAATAAAAATGAGCAGTTGTAAGAGGCTATCCCTGGGTCCTATGACCTTGAGTGCCATGGGGGTGGGTCTAAAGGAGGAGGACATATTCTAGACCGGCTGGAAATTGGGCCTTTTCACCAAGTTTCACCAGGAGTCTCAAGGTATCCTGTGTGGTGACAGTTCGGGTAATCTGGATCTCCAACTTGGAAGTGACGTGGAACTTCCAAGTCTCCCGCTGAGTAGGCCTCCTGGAGGTGCTTCCATGTTCTCTATCTCACTCATTTGAGCACCTTAAGCCAAGCAATCAGAGGCTGGGAGAACAGCACATCACCATTATGTACAGCGGCACTTTCCACTAGTGGAGCCCCCCCCCATAGAGCCATTTATAGGGGTTCAGCCCAAACAGTCCAGGGGTGTTTTTAACGCTGAAAATCACAAAGGGTAGGAGAGCTATCCAATCATCAATGCCAGTCTCTGCGGTCAATTTAGTGAAGATCTCCTTAATGGTTTAATTTATTCTTTCTACCTGAGCATTGGGATCTGCATGTATAATTTAATTTTAATCAATCCCCAATATCTTGGCCAGTGATTGACTTACCTGGTCAACAAAAACTGGACCATTGTCTGATTTTACTACCTTAGGTATTTTAAATCTTTGGAAAATTTTCTTCAGTAATTTTTTTAACCACCACAGTTGAGACAGCCCCATACACATGAACAGCTGAAAAAGCATACCTGCTGCCTGTTAATGTTTATGGACTTCTCTTTAGCTAGGCTAGAAGTACTGCTGCCCCAGCCCTTTCTTTACCTTTCTTTCTTTACCTTAACTGCCCCCAGCAGTGAACCTGTTAACATCTCCCCAGCCAGTGGGTTGTCATTAAGATCTTTGCAAACCCCAGTCTCTTAAACCAACAGTTTATGGCAGTCATGAGTCACTGGTTCATCATTCTCCTCAGGCAGAAGAGTGGTGGGATGAGGTTGGCTGGTGGAGCCAACACAATCCTCTCAGTCTCTCAGTGAGAAGCAGGCTTTGGTGGTGAGTCATGCAGGTGTTGGTCATCATCAGTTGGGGGCTGCCAGACAATGCTCTCCAATGCATGGTGGGCCATTATAGTTGTTTTATGCCCCAAAGTCAACTTGGCAGCTCAATAGCTTTTAGACATCCAGGCCACCCTGGCTACAGGATCAGGCTTCTATGACAGATAAGCAACTGGTCAGTTCCATGGCTCTAGGGATTTTAACAAAACTCCCCAGGATCCCTTATGCTCATCCACAAAAAGGGAAAAAGGTTGTTTACATCAGGGAGGTTTAGAGCAGGTGTTCTCAGATCAACCTTTTTAATGGCATCAAATGCCTCCTGATGCTCTGGGGTTCAGGAGAATTTTTTCTTAGTCATCAGGGAGCTGCTAAGGTCTTGAAACCTGGGATCCATAGCCTGCAAAACCCAGATGTCCCCAGAAATTCTCTTACTTGACTGGCCATCATTGGGGAATTTTACACCCTTGGGGAAATCAGGTCCAGGTGAGCTGACCAGTTCTGCATGTGTCAGGGTCCTTCCAGTCACAGATGAGCTGTAGCTGGCCAGCACAGGCCTAGAGAGCAAAGGCAGGATGAGACCTAGATGCCTGCTGCTTTAGGAGCTGCTGATGTGGCTAACACCCAGTCAAGAGTATGGAATAACTAAAAGAGAAAGTGTTTTAAGGACTCATAAAAAAATAAAAAAATAAAAAAAAGAGAAAAAAAAAAGAAGTGGAAAAAAGTGACATATATTGGGATTTGTTCAGATTTTGCATGTTCATAATTCAAGATTTAGTTACAACACCTGCATTACAAGAGATTTCATTTAAAGATGTTCTATTTCAACAAACTAATCTTGGTCTAAAGGAGAGCTTAAAAATATATGCATGTTCTGTATGTATGGTGTGGCCTCACATGTGAGTGCCTGAGAGTCTGAAGTGTGATTGTGAATATGTGAATGTGTGAATTCCAACAATAGGTACTACTTAAATTGCTTGAGAGAGAGAGAGAGAGAGAGAGAGAGAGAGAGAGAGAGAGAGAGAGAGAGAGAGAGAGAGAGATCAGGGTTTGAGATCTGCATCTCCCATGACTGTCTTGCAGAGTGAAACAGTAGGAAATGGTCAAAGCCAGAATGGCCTGAGAGCCAGAGAAATCTGTATGGATGGTTCAAAAGAGTTTAGCAGAGGCGAGAATACAAAATTCTTCCTAAATTTTGGTGGTTAAAAAAGAAATTGAAAGAATGGGGGTTAATATAAGATTTGAGAAAAACTACTGTAAGGAAGCCTCAGGGAACTGCAGCCCTGTTTGGCCCTCCACCTAGAAAGGTGTCAGTGAAAATGCAAATGAGACCATGTCAGCTAATGAAAGCTTTCCAGGTCATAGTAGAAAGTTTTCAAAAGTATTTGGGACTTATGTTATATCCTAAAGAAATTAGGCCTCAAAAAATTAAAAATTAGAAAAGATAGCTTATGACCACTGAATGATTTTCAGAAGTTATTAGGAAATATTTCAATGGTTACGTCATTTTTTAAAGCATCTACTGGTGATTTGAAACCTTTAAGCAATATCCTAAAAGGAGATAGTGATCCCAATTCACCTAGACAGCTAAATGAAGAGAGTAGACAAGTTGTCTTACAATTGGAGAAGGCAATCCAACATCAGCAGATATGGTATATTGACTATGCAAAATCATGCTTCTCACACAGCATAGTCAGACTTCTGTCTTATGGAAAGGGGGATCATTGTTATGGTTGCATTTACCTGTTTCCCCAGCCAAAGTGATAAATCCTTATTTTGAAGCAGTAGCTTATGTGGTACAAAAATGCCATATGGAGTCTAGGAGATATTTTGTCAAGGAACCAAATGTAATACATGTTCTCTATACCAAACAGTAAGTTGATTGATTATTTCAAAACAGTGATTCATGAACAATTGCTTTTACTCAGTTTTTGGGAAAAATTGATAACCAGTTTGCAGCTCATATTCTGTTGCAATTTGCATTAATGCATCGTTTTGTATTCCCTAAAATTGTAAGGGGTAATCCTGTTAAAAGTGCTATGTTAGTATTTACTGATGGTTCTTCTAATAGTAAAGTAGCTTATGTTATTGTTGGGAAAGAATATGTAGTGCAACAGATCCAGCTTCAGCTCAGATAGTTGAATTATGAGCTGTTGCAATAGCTTTTCAGCTTCTAATGAATGATACATTTAACTCATATACTAATAATCATTATGTCTTCAGAAATCTTCAAGTTATAGACATGGTCCCATACATTGGAGCTAGTAATAATCAGGTTAAATTACTGTTTGAGCAAATTCAAAGTGCCATTCATGAAAGAAAGGAATGAGGTACAGAGCCATGCTCACAATCAGTCCGTTAATATGGGGGGAAAAAAAAACTACACCGGACTACTCCCTGGTAGCCGGCTGACTCAGTGGTTGAAGGGAACCAGCCATGGAAGGAACCTCCCCAGCCTTTCCCCTGCACCAGACTGCGGATTAGGAGGCCAATTTCAATACTGGCCTTTCTCAGCATCCAACCTTTATAATTGGAAGTCTAACAACCCCTCCTTCTCCAAAGACCCTATACCTCTCTCTAACCTAATTGAATACAGCTTTTGCAGGTCCTCCTAACCTCGGAAGAAAAACAATGCACCTTCCTGGAAGCCCGGAAAAATGTCTTAGAGGATGATGGGAAACCCATTCAGTTGCCTAATGAAACTGAGGAAGTTTTTCCCCTAAATCGTCCCTATTGGGACTTTAACACCTACTTCTTTATCGCCAGTTACTCATAGCAGGCCTCCGTGGTGTGTGGGATGCTGCCCCACGAATTTGGCTCAGGTAAGACAGATAACACAGGGACCAGAGGAAACACCAACTGCATTTTTGGAGAGGCTAAAGGAAGCCTACCGTATGTATAAACCCTTTGATCCTGATAGTAACGAATAAAGGGGCAATGTTTCTATGGCTTTCATTTGGAAGTTGGCTCCAGATATTAGGACTATGTTGCAGAGACTAGATAATTTACAAGATTATAGCCTGCAGGATCTCGTAAAGGAAACAGAAAAGATCTTTGAAAAGAGAGACACCTGAGAAAAAAAAAGAAAGACTTAGAAAGTTGCAGGAGGAAAGAGAGGATAAGGTAAAGAAGGAGCTAGAGGAAAGAGAGAGAGACAGAGAGAGAGAGAGAGAGAGAGAGAGAGAGAGAGAGAGAGATCGTAGGAACTGGAGAGAATTAAGCAAAATCCTAGCCACTGTAGCTCAGAATAATCATAATGCAGGAAGTCAGGAGAGGAAGGAAAAAGGAAGGAGGCCCCAGGTATATTGAGACCAATGTGCCTACTGCAAAGAAAAAGGCCATTGGGTCAAAGATTGCTCTAAGAGACCTAAAAATCAGAGGCATGGGGACAGACCCCGAAGACCAACTCAGCTTCAAGCCCTAGATGAAGACTAGGGTGGTCGGGCCAGGAGCCCCCCCCCAGCCCAGGCTAACCTTAAGAGTCAGGGGGCAACCAGTCACCTTCCTGGTGGACACTGGAGCCAAACATTCGGGTTTCACTGAAACGAACGGGCCACTGAGTACCAAAACAGCTTGGGTACAAGGAGCCACTGGAGTAAAACAATACCGATGGACCACGGAGTGAAAAGTTCATCTCACATCAGGTAAAGTCTCACATTCCTTTTTGCATGTAACGGACTGTCCATATCCATTACTCGTTCAAGATCTACTGATTAAATTAAAGGCCCAGATCTATTTTAAAGGATCAAGAGGCAAACTCTCTGGTCCACAAGGGCTCCATTTCACAAACAGGCAATATGCATAGTAGGGGTCTTTCAGTAGCAGTAGTTATCCATGCAGGCAGTGGCCAAGAGAAACTAAAGGCCTTGGATGCACCTCTTCTAGTTCTCCTGAGCACCACTAGTTTCCCTGGGGAAAAAACACACTCATCCTGACATCTATTCTAGTCTAGTGATTGAGTTGGTCAGATTCACACTCTGTGTCTCCATTGCTTTTGAGTACTTAGTCAATTCCCTGGAAGTTGTCTTGTGACTCTGTTGTGACAGGTATCCCTGATTCAGCTTCCAGTTTCCGACCCTCTATTCTTTCATGTCTTCCCATTTCCTGTCTGTCATCTAGGCTTCCTGTTGTCTCCTACGAAGTCTACTTCAGGCCTCACTCATTCCTTCCCATTCTTTGTTGTGTTCAGCAGCTTTAGGCCACCAAGACTCTTTGTTGTTTAAATTACTGCTGGACAAACCCTTGTGCCCAGGAAACAACATAGGCCCTGTGCACACAGAGACTTGCCCCAGGGAAATCGATGTGCAGCCATCACACTTCCACTTTGGAGCCTTCTGTGATGTCATGGAGCAGCTTTGTCCACTGGAGGACCTGCACCTTGGGTTTAGCTCCATGCCAGAGGGGACAGTGAAGTGTCCTCCTCAGTGGGGTGTGCAGTCTGTTTCTCCTGCTCATTATAGTTGCTGTCTCCCCCTGGCTGCAACAGTTCCCTTGTTGGTCAGGATAAAGGAATATAGGAGGCAAGCTGTCATGGAGAAGACTCTGGGGAGAGTGCAGACTAGGAAGGCCTAATTGCACCTGAAATGTTGGAGGTAATGGCTGTTGGGAGGTTTAAGGAGGTTTTTGTTTGTGTGTTTGTTTTTAGTTTTTCATGACAGGGTTTCTATGACTTAAACTCACTCTTAGTCCTGATGGCCTCTAACTCAAAGATCTGCCTGCCTCTGCCTGTGGAGTGCTCATATTAAAGCCATCTGCCACAACCTTCCCTTATTAATTTTTAAGCAAGGGTCTCATATGGCCCTGGCTCTCCTGGGATTCATTCACAATATTACTACTCACATTGTGTAAAGATAACAGGAGATTACATCCATTTCAACTACTAAGCACTTTTATCACCTCGTGTAAGGATAAAAGATAAAAAGTGATCCTCATGGCTGTAGATCTGGGACCCAAGGGCCCATCCCAGCCTGCTCAGGTGGCCTGGGTTCTGTCAAAATACTGCCCTTAATTTCTGATGAATGTTGTTTTAACTTGGTCAGTGGGTGAGGGAAAACAGTGGTTTTTAAAATAGTGAGCACTATGCAACCTTTTAAAGCAAACAGGAATTCTCAGAGGAACCTGGGCAAACAGCACCACATCCTTGTTTAAGAAACATAGGCTTTGTAGTTCTTTGGGTGATCATTGTGGCCATTTTGATTTTAAGCAGTAAGGCACATAGGATTTCCAGTTTGAGGCCAGTCTGATAACATCAGAATGGACACTAAATGTGTTTTGATTACAAATGCCTGCACCATATTTAGCATCTATCAGAGTGTGTTTGAGAAAAAGCCCATAAAATGTGAACTCAATAATGTACACCCAACCTCTTTTTTTTTTGAGACAGTGTCTCCCTATCTATGTAAGCCTGTCTACCTGGGGACTGGCTATGTACATCAATTGGCTACAATCTCACAAAGATCCACCTGTCTCTTATCTCATGAGTGTTGGGATTAAAACATTTTACAAGGTTACTTGACAAAAATTGTACGTATTTATGGCATTTTGAAATTTACATATTATGAAATGGTAAAATCATGCTAATTAATCTAATAAAGTCATAATATTGTTTTTCTGGTGAGATATTTAAAATTTCAGTGATTCTTTAAAGTATATGATATTACTTTAATTACTATGTCATACATTAGATTATTATATGTAAAACTTTGGTTTCCTTTAAAAAGTTAATTAGACAATAGTGGCCTAGGGGTGTATCTCAGTGAATGAACACATATACATCCAGGTCCTGAGTTTTATTTCAGATCTGTGGGGGTGGGGTTGGGGTAGACAACAGAAAGTATGGGAGTCATTTCATGGGGTGTAGAATCAAAAGTAGCATGACATCTGTGGCTTTTGTGACACAGACAAACATCAGCCTCTTTCAGGTTATTACTAATCTCTCTTTTAAAAGAATTATTTTTACTTTATAAGTGGTTTTTCTTTCTGTTTTGTGAGTCCAGATTTCTCAGCTGTCCTGGAACTCACGTTGTAGACTGGGCAGGTCTGGACCTCACAGAGATAATCCTTCCTTTCTATCTAGTCTTGGGAATATAAGTGTGTGCTACCATGCCTGAGCTTACTCTATAGTGTTTTAAATGCATCTAGGTATGTGCATTGTGTATGTACGTTGAGCTGTTTTCTGAAGAGGCCATAAGAGGGCACCAGATTCTTTGGAACTGAATTTACATCGATTGTTGTAAGGCTTTATGTGCTTAATGTGTTATTGAACCCTGATCCTCAGTAAGAATAGCCTGTGCTCTTAGCTGCTGAGCCATCTTTCCAGTCCAGTTATTAGGAATCTTTTAATGAGGCCTTTTCAAATACCTAGCATAGCTTTGGGTAACAGTCAGTGTATCCCGTGATTCTCAGATTACAGTGGGGTGGCAGGTTCCTCAGAGAGACAATGCTTACTAAAATATTTGCTTTGTAGGGAGGAAGTGACCCCCACTTTATTATCTTCAGAAAACAGTATATGAAGAGAGATACATATTAGAATTTTTGTGATCATTATTTTGATAGCAAAGTACTCAGAATGGTATTTGACATGGATAGACTGAGTAAAGGAAGTACATACTGATTTGTTTGATAAATTAAATATATCGTTTGGGTGAAAACAGTGCATACCTATTATCCTGGAAATCAGATAGCTGGGCAAAGAGGACAAAGTGTTTGAGGCTCTCTTAGCATACACCGTGAGACCACGTCTTGAAAAGTAAATAAAAGTTTTGAAAATATCTGATTTCTAGGCATCTGTTAGTAGAATTACATAACAAATGAATACATGTAATCTTTGTTTTTAAAAATGATTTAAACACTTTGTGTGCATGTGTGTGTTTGTGTGTGTGTGTGTGTGTGTGTGTATACGATGGTCCCTAGCTTTTCCTCCAGAGTCCATGAACTCCCACAAACTTGGATCCCCCCTTGCTCATATAATCCCTCCTCCATCTCTTGGAACCAGACACCCAGAGCTCGACCCAGTGCTTGGCTATGGTTCAATGCACCTGCTTCTATCAGGTACATGAGGAAGGCTTTGTGATGACAATGTAAGTAGTCATGAATGTCGTTATAGGGGAAGTCCAGTTCGGGTACTATCTTCAGTATTGTTAGGAGTCTTAGATACATGGGTATTTGAAAATCAGGTCTGTACTCGGCTTACTTAATTTTTGCATTCTGATTAGATTTATTTTTATTACCGTGTATTGGTGTTTTTCTTGCATTTGTGTCAGTATGAGGATGTTGGTGTCCTGCAAGTGGAGTGACAGACAATTGTTAGCTGCCATGTGGGGGCAGGGAATTGAACCCATACTGGTCCTCTTGAAGAACAGCCTGTGCTCTTCACTGCTGACCATCTCTCTACCCCCTTCCTTTTACAAATATCATGTGTGTGTGTGTGTGTGTGTGTGTGTGTGTGTGTGTGGCTTGTGTGCACTGCTCCACATGGGTGAAGTTGTAAGGACAGGGATAGGAATCTGTTCTGTTCATTCACTGTGTGTGTCCCTGGAATCAAAGCCCAGTGATCATTGTTGGCAGCAAGCACGTTTATCCACTGTCTTAATTAGGGTTTCTATTGGTGTGGTGAAATACTATGACACAAAGCAACTTGTGCAGGCAAGGGTTTATTTCTCTTACATCCAGAGTCACAGTCCACTGGAAAGAACTCTTGAGGCAGGAGGTGATGCAGAGGCCATGGAGGAGAGATGATTACTGATTTACCCCTCATTTCTTGTTCATTCTGTTTCCTTACAGAACCTAGTACCACCAGCCCAGGAGTGGCATCAGCCACAATGGGCTGGGCCCTCAGTTATGAATAAGAAAATGTTCTGCATATTTGCCTTCAACTGACCTTCTGGAGGCATTTCATTGATTGAAACCTCACTTTTGCCTGCTCTTAGTAACTTTAACTCATATCAAGGTGACTGAAAACTAGCAATTGCACCCACAGAACCCTCTCGCTGCCATGATGTCCTATCAACAGAAACAAGGGTGGAAAGGTCTACTTTGACTCAGGGTCAGTATTCTGGCATATCTCATCAGAGTGGGCATGGTGGAGTCCCTCAGTTCATGGCAGTGGATTGTGTGGTTGTGGCAGTTCATTTCATGGCTGACCAGGAAATACTGACTGACAAGACCTATGTGTGGGCTGTAAACTTAAATGCCACCCCAAAGTATTCACTCTGCCAAGAAGGCTGGACTTCTTGCAGGTACCACAGCCTCCCAAATTGTACCACCAGGTAGGGAACAATTTCTCAAAGGCCGAGCCTGTTTTGTAGATTGAAGATTCAATTCATGTGATCCATTAAGTGAATGAGATCATTTGTCTAATCACTTCTGGTGACAGTGGGAATTACTTTCTTTTCTACTGGAGTTTCCTATTATAAGCTCTTTCTTCCCCCAGTCTGGTCCTACAGCCGAGCCAGCCCCAAATAAGACCCAAAGACTATGTATTATATATAAAGATGTTGGTCTGTTACTGGCCTTTCTTATTTGCTAGCTTTGTTTTAAATATTAACCCATTTCTATGAATCTAAGTATTTCCACGTGGTCTTATCCTCCCGGAGAGAGGATCTGGACTTCTACCCTGTTTGATCCTGCATGTTGAAACTCCTACTACCTCTGCCTGAAACCTACTTGTCTCCTAGTCCTGCCTTTGTTGCTTTCCTATTGGTCAGTAGTGTTTTATTCATTAAGCAATAAGAGGGACATATTTACAGAATGAAATCCATCATCAATTTCCTGTCACGACTTACAAAATTACTTGTTAGAAAGGAATCGTCTCCAAGAATGCAATTAGAACCAAAGGGGTCTTGAGAGTTGTAATCTACTTAGTTTTATTACTCTTTTATTTCATTCATTGTACAAAAGGTGTATACACACATGCATACATGTTCCTCAGTCTGTGCAGTGACAGGATTGTAAGGGATCACTACCATGTCCTATTCTGGTACTTTTCAATGGATACATGTATGTGAGAGAGGCAGGTCATTTTTTCTTTCCCACAAGACAGCTGTGTGCAACAGCATGAGAACAGCAGAGGGTGAGCATTTCTCATCTTATCCAAAATGTTTGAGCATGGGATTTTTGATTGAACAATCCTGATCTGAAAACTTAAAGCTGGAATTGATCTGATCTGAAGGTTTTTCTGGTTGTTTACTTTCTTTCATTTATTTTTTGAGACTGGGTTTTTCTATGGCTTTGGAGGCTTTCCTGGATGTAACTCTTGTTGACCAGGCTGGTCTGGAACTCACAGAGGTCTTCCCGCTTCTACCTTCTGAGTGCTGGTATTAAAGCAGTGCGCCAGCAATGCGTGGCCTGTAAGTTTCTCAAGACACTTTAGATGCTGTTTTTTTTCCGATCATGGAGGGTGGATTCTCCTGTGCTTGTTTCACACGATGACTTGGAGTAGTCTGCCAGAAGGCACTGCTTAACAGATGATACACATGCCCTCAAAAACGCAAGACACACATAATGAACTTCCTGTCTGTGATTTTGCACTTGATTCAAATACTGGCCTCCATACAGACAGGACTGGTGAGCAGAGCTGGAGGGATTTGATTGAGGAGAACATGGATACAGTGGCAGCAACCTCTGTCAGGTTGGTTGGTTTAATTATTGTGTTTCGGTGTATGCATGTGTTGTCACCATGTCATGTTTGTGGGGGTCAGAAGAGAACTTATAATAGTTGCTTCTTTCCTTCTATCATTGAGTTTAGGATATTAAGCTCTGGTTGTCAGTCTTTGTGCCTAGCTCCCTTACCCACTCACTCATTTGCTGTCTCCATTCTTTTTGTTTAGCAATGTCACCAGAAGCCATTGGGAAAAAGAGTCTGACATCAGACCTTATTTCCTTCACTTTATTTGTTAGGCCCCACAATGTTGCGGATGGAACTCAGGTTTCCCAGTGGATGGGCAACAGATGTACTATTGAGCTCTCCTGTAGCTCAATACTGGGCAGTCTGTTGGACAAACCATTCCTGCATTGAAGAAGAAGACACATTGGCAATAGAATTCGCAAGCTGGTTCACACGCATCACCCTTGTCAGGAGGTGACACCACATTTAGTATTTGGAGTCATCAACAGTAGAGTCTTTGTCACATATCATTCATAGCCTGAGATCTGTTTTTCAAATGCATTCTATAGACTGAACCTGTGGATTTCACTTTCAGGCTGTCCTGACCCATGTTGTCTACAATAGAGCTTCAGTAGATTTTCTATTCCTAGACAGTGTCACATTATTTAGCTCTGATTGTCCTGGAATCCACTATCTGCAGACCATTATAGCCTTGAAGTCAACCATATGCCTCGACCTCCTGAGTGCTAGCATTTAATGTGAGAACCACTGTATCATTTTTTGAGTAGATTTTTAAACTTATCTGGTGTCTTTCTGTGACTTCACCCTACTGAGTAAAAGTGGTTTTGTTTTCTATGATAAGTTCACATAAATTTAAATCTCTTTAGATTTGATAGTCATTCCGGAGACACTGGAGGTGTTTCCAAGGGGTCTCACTATAGGCTGCAATGGCATTCACTCAGTTCATACTTGTACCTCCATTTCTGAGAAGCTCAGTCTCAGAAAACCAGATGCTGGTGGCAGGCATAACATTTCCCTGTGCATCCTTTCTTGGTGGTTCAAAATATTGGCAATACAGAGAGAGAAAGGTGTAGAAGGAATAACTATATTTTGTGTATGTTTCTGTTATCCTGATACCTAACAGAATGAAGACACATACCCCCTTCAGGTTTAGAGGACCCGGAGCTACTTTAGTCTACCTCTGTTCAGAATAGAAGCCTCAGCACCACTGCTTACAACAGTTTATAAGGCACATGCTTTCTGAAAGGCAGGGATACCTTTAGATTCTCCTACCTCCCCTGTCCTTTAATGTGTAACGTGCAACTTACAATACAACAAGGAGTATAGAGGAGCATATCCAAAAGCAATGCAGATGAAAATATGAAGATGCAGTAACCTACGTGCTAGACCAGGAGAGGACAATACATTGAGAGGCAGGATACTGCAGGTTAGACAAGGAGGGGACACAACTATGGATGTCCTAGCTTGCTGAACTGGAATAAAGTCCCATATGATTCTATGACAGAAACCTCAAACTACTTAGAGGAAAAGATGGACAAAGTGGGTGAACACATGAAACTAAAAAAGGGTTAAAACCTTGGTATTTGTTCTCACTGGAAGCCACACAGATAAAGAAAGCACCTTGATGGTTACTGAGCATAATTCTACCCTAGGGTCACAAGCCAATGTCCTGCTTAGTTGTCGAATATGCAATTGTATGTGAGATTAACCCTAGTACATTTCAAAGTACTAGGCAAGTGTTCTGTCACAAGCTCATTTTGTTCCCTACTATTTGCAGTCTATTTGGAGGCCAGGCTAGGGTATCCAGG
Organism: Phodopus roborovskii; assembly: GCF_943737965.1. Lineage (NCBI taxonomy): Eukaryota > Metazoa > Chordata > Mammalia > Rodentia > Cricetidae > Phodopus > Phodopus roborovskii. The sequence goes on along the minus strand of NW_026125842.1, from coordinate 13,954 downwards.
CTAGCCTTGAAGTTGTGATCTCCCTGCCTCAGTCAATCATGTAGGTGGAATAACATGTTTACATCACCAAGCCTAGCACCGATTATCTTCTGTCAGCTCTGAGACCTTTCCTTGAAGATGTTGCACATGGAAGTTGCCAGCTTTGTGAAATACTAGCCATCAAAGCTTCAGGGGTCTTAAGTATGAAACTTTATTCGACCACAAGAGGGCCTCAGAAATGACACAGGGGCTGGTACCTTCTTACTGAGTCAGGGAATGATTTCCTTCCCATGCCTGTTAAAATCAGGCCAACCCACTACATCTTAGGATCACAGCTGGTTCTTGTGAAAAGAGATGTGGGACTTCAGATCCGAGATATTTCTGTGTCAATACTTTAGCTGAATTTTGATTTGATTCCTCAACAGACCAGATGACTTGAATGAGACATATGGTAAAAAGAGAGAGAATGAAGAGATATGGTTATAGATGATATTCATGCATTTGTTGCTGCTCAAGGGAGTTGAAGGACAGTAGGTCAGCCTTCCCAGAGGACAGGATGCCCATGGAGATTTTAGTGAGTCCAGCACAGGGATTCTCTAATGAACATAAGGGTGTTTTCTTGGCACTCTGGCTTTGTCTTAACTATTAATTACTACTTTTGATATTATTTTTTACTATTTATTAAAGAATTTTTTCCTGTGAACTTGTTATTCCTATGGAGGGGCATTCCTAACAGCAGAGTGTCTGTGCTCTACACATGATATATTTGTTCACTAATGTGCATTATATGTGACCACATACTCAGGATTTAAGGTGCCAGCATCATTTTACTGTAACATGTAGAATTCAGGCAGAAGAAGCTGAAATCCCTTATAGACATTGTTACTAACTGAGATTCTTCATCTCTTTTGGCACATAGTATGTGTATGATTAAAAATGGAGGTTTCTGTTCTGTCTGATCCCTCCCCTTTTCAACTCCAAACAAACACAGCGACACTGTGTAAATTATAATGTGTTGGCTGATGGCTAAGACTTCTTATTGTCTAGCTCTGTCTTAATTATTAACCAACAATTACTTTGTATTTCTATATAGCCTTATCTTACCAGAGAGTGTCAGGCACCTCCCATCTTCCAAGTCTCTCTAAATGCATCCCTCTCTCTCTTCCCTACTACCTCCTATAGGTCTACCTCTACTCCTTGCCTGGGTATTGCCCAGTCCTTGTTTTATTCATTAAAAATGAGAGAAACATATGTACAGAAGGACATCTCATATTGTACGTTTGTATTTATTGGTGCCATCACATTGGAATTTCTATATTCTGCTCTCAGCATCATACGAGACTAGTTCTGTAAGAGGGCCTTAAGGCAGGACTGTGCTGTGCTGGGGTGTGTGTTTGTGCAGACAGCATTTGGGAAGGAGTAAAACAATGACCGAGCAGTTGGGCTATGCTCAGGTAGCTTCCTTCATGGTGTGATTCCAGAGAATACCATGACTCACCCGATATCCTATGTCTCTCAGTACAGTAACAAACAAGCTCTTGTTCCAGGAAACTATAAAGTCCAAGATGTCTACAGCAGAGCAGAGAGTCCTTCCATCAGGCAGATATTACAGCTATCTTCAGGGTCATATTCTGAAAATCAAATGCCTATGGAGATGATTATAAGAAACCTGCCATGTCACAAGGTACATCTGTAGCCTGATTCACTGAAAGTCTGTACATGATGAAGAGCAAGATAGTAGGTGAAGATCAAAGTCGGTGGTGGAGTAGATTGAGGTTCAGACTAACTGCATCCACTGCTTTCTCTTCCCTCCTAAGGATAATAAGTCTACTGACTAGGAGAGAGCCTCTGGCAACTTGATTTGTTCTTGTGGATGTCACTAGGGACAAGTAGCTTGCTTCCTTCCATGGTCCCATAGACTGCACCCTCCAAGGATTTTATAAAAGCTTGCATGAAGACAGTATGTGAGGGGACACAGTGTGAGGGAGTCAGCCTTGTTCATCTCTCCCTTAAAAGGCCTCTTTGCTTTGCCTGGCTGAGGTATGCCTGCTGAGTTCTGTGTGTCCTTAGCTGAGTTCTGCCCTTCCCTTGCACTGTAGTTTTTAAAGTGTCTCCCTCCCCCTTTGAAGAGATGCACGCTCTTCTGGAGCCTCAGAGCATATAAGAATTCTCACTGATCTTGCAGTATGATCCCTGTTAATGCTGAATCCCAAGCAGACAGCCAGCCAGCCCCAAGTTTTCTTTGACGTGAACATAAATTTACTCTGATGGGCAGAGAGGATCTTCCTTCTATTCGGTAAGGTGATAAATCAGTAAGATGGATTATAATTATGCCTGCTGACCATATTCATGGGTGTTCATCCATAATGTTAATTTTCAGTGCATAATTTCTGTACTAGGCACAATTGCAACGGAAAATCTGTGTAATGGATCACAGTGTGAGATCTAGGACAGACAAACACTCAAAGAGTGTTCAGGAGATTTTCTTTTACCCACCTAGTTATCAGACAAAGAAGTGGAAAATCCTTCCTGTTAGTTGGGTCCTGAAGACAGATGTTTAAAAAGTTCCTCTCCAATATCACATGAATAACCATTTATATTCCCTGGTTTCCAGTGACAAGAAAATGACAATTCAGGGTTGGCTGCAGCCTCTGTTCACTCTGCTCTAGATGAAAGCCGACACCTCTTTCTACTCAGTGTATTTTCTCTATCTCAAGCCTTGTATTTTGTCATCATTGAAAGAAAAATTTAAGTTGGCAGTTAAGAATCAAAGTACCAAATATAGAAAGTCAGAAATAGCAGAAACACTTTAACAGCCAATGTGGCATCAGGGTTTTATCCTGAGTGCTGTCTAGCATGGTCCTTAGTGTGTGTGTGTGTTGGTCTCAGAGAGGCTTTAATAACTCATGTGCATGAGAAGTACTTATGGGCTGAAGCACATGTGGGGTGTTTTGCCAGGTGGCCAGGAAATAGATGGGAGGGTTGATGGATTAGGTACAACGATCTGGAAATTGACTTTTCCTCTTAGTCCCATGACATAAAGACTTGGTCCTTGGGGGGAGAGCACTACTGGGAGGCGATGGAACTTTTAGTATGTGGAAGCATGGAACAAGTTAGGATATAATGGGGAGGATAAGACCTTGGCCCCTTTCTGACTTTCCATGCTTTGTGGCTTATGTGATGAGCATTGCTTTCTGTTTCTGCCCTCAGTACACCTGCCAAGAACCCAATGTGGTGGGGCCTCCTGAACTGGATAGGGAACTTCAGAATAATGAGTTTCAGTGTCTTTTGCTTTGGACTCTTTTTCCCTGGACTGGCAGGTCTCTGACCATGTGCAGTCTTTGGGCTCTTCACTCCTGTTAAACCAGGTACATTTTCCTTTTTCATATTTCTATGACTCAATAGATTAAAAACCATCATGGCCCTTTTTTTTGTCCTGTAGCATTCCTATGGCTGTCATGCTGAACATTGCAAAACGTTGTCACTGATACCAACCATGTGCTTGAAGGACAATGGCATGCTATTCACACTCACTGACTTGTGCTATGCAGGGTCCAGCTTCTGGTCTGCCATTCCATCTTTGGCCTCACTGCAGCATGTGCATACACATGTTCATGCAGTCATGCTTTTCGATCATCAGGTAGTGAAAAGGCAACACTGAAGTGCTCGCTCACCAACTTGTCTCCATCATGCTGGCCTTCCAGAGTCTTGATGTAGGTGTAGTCCAGTGACATTGGATATGTGTTCAGGGCACCACTTGGTTGACAGTGGCTCAGGCAGTGAACCTGAAGGATCTCCTGCTGGCTGGCCACAATCAGCTTTTCATCTTGATGCAGCTTTGTGGTAGGTGCAGCTTCCCTTGTACAGCCTCCTTTGGCAAGCCTTCTGGTTGGACTGTCTTTTGGTTGCTAGCCCCTAAGCGTAGATTTCTGATTAATTACAAAAGCTTGACTTTTAGTTTAGGATTGTCCAATGGTTCTTATTACTTAAATAAACTTGTTTCTATTAATCTACATTCTGCCACATGGCTGTTTTACTTTCCTTATTTTGTATGTACAGCTTGCTCTGTGTCTCCCTGGTGCGAATCTGGTATGTAAGTGACACTGACCCCCTGAGCATGGGTCTCAGCTAGAAGGGCTGAGTAGACTAAGGGACCTCAGACAGTGGAACCAGGTTGTGTTCCTGGTGCACAAAAAAGACTTGCAGACAAATCCCCCATGGAGGGATACTCCCTTAACCTAGATACAGGAGAAAACTCATAGTTTCTAGTTGAAATCACTTTTCAGATTTACATGACTCCACCTGGATGACATAGCCTTTCATGTTGAGTGGGGGAGGTTGGGAGGGGAGAGTGGTCAGGGTACATGTGAGGGGGGAGACATGGTAAAAGTGAGTGACGGAGGTTGTAAGGGAGAGGGAACTGCGATTGACATGTAAAATAAAATAAATAAAAATAATAAAAAAGTAGTGAGTGGGTATTGAATGAGTGCTAAATGTGGCAGGAGTTGGTAGAGGAGAATTCATATGATCAAATTAAAATGTATGATATTGTCAAAGAGTTGATGAAAGTATTTGAAAATAGACAAGGTAGATTTGTCTATTTGATGATTTTAGTGGAAATACTTTTTTTTCCCTTCTTAGCATAAGATTGACTATGTTCCTATTATTTCTAAGTTCTTCAGTTTTTTTTTATCATAAATGGATTTTCAACTTTGTTGAAGAAGTTTTCTTGAATCTTTTGATATTGTCAGGTAATATCTATCCTTGAGTTTAATTTTGTGATGTTTTACATAGGAATAATCCACCATGTTTATCTGGAATGAAGTCATTTTATATGGTGAAGGACTTTGTGTATGTCATTAAATTTGGTTTGCCATTATACTAAGAGTTTTTGTTTCTAACCTCAGAACCAAGAATGGCCAATATTTTTTTTTTCATGGCAGACTTTCTCTGTGTAGATTGGTTTTCATAGAACTCAATCTGTAGACAAGGTTTCCCTCAAAATCATAGAGATCCACATGTCTCTGCCTTATATGTGCTGGGATTAAAGATGTGCACTACCACATCCTGGCCAAATGGTCATTTACTTGAAATATGTTCTTCCAACCCCTTACCCTAGGTAATGTTTATTCTTGGTGTGGAGATGTGTGTCTTTTTTTTACACCAGAAGACTGGAATCTGTTCACTTTCATTCTATTAGTCATTGCCCTTGCATTGGTCAATTTAGACAAAAGTCTGGAGAGCTATCTGTAAACAATGGTTTTGAGTCTCTTATATTATATTGTTGCTGTTATTCCTCATACTGTAATTAATGAGTGAATGTGTGTGGGTGTGTGTGTGTGTGTGTGTAAGAGAGAAACAGAGAGAGAGAGAGAGAGAGAGAGAGAGAATTTATGTGTGTATATATGTGTGTTTTTCCTTCTTGTGGTTTTGTTATGCCCAGACTCTGAACCCCCAACACTACAATGAGACCAGCTGCAGTGCAAAAGCAAAGACTCTACTTTTGAATTAACTTGGGATAACTGTCAGTCTGTCACAGTGTGTAGAGTAGGAGTGACCCTGTGCAGCAGTGGGGCAGGACATATATTGGAGTAGAGAACGTGGAATGTCTGGAGGTCTCCTAGTTGTATATCAACAGTCTCCGGTCTGTTGCACTTTTGGGCTTTGGCACCCTGTTCTGAGTTGACTGGTCAGCCTCACATGCAGAAGGATGGTACTCCTAGATGTCATCACTGGGCAGTTGCTATGCCCTGCATTCCACTATTATCAGCAAAGCACATCCAGAGCCTGCAGGCTATCTTCTGATTGGTTCATTGCCAGATGAAGATTATCTACTGTTTACTTCCCAGAGGTTTGGGGAAATAGGGGTTAACTTCATGCATCTAAGTTAGCGGCCTATATCTTGCTGGAACTTTTCTGCAGCCAGTCATGGGAGTCAAGTAGGGGTCTGCATGAGGGTCTGGGACCTTCACTATTACCAATGTTAATTCATTTCTTCCTGTGACTTCTTGGGTATAGTTATCCTCCATAAATTTGAATTAGCCTTCTAACAGTTTCTCTAATGTTTGATTTGTATATAGATGATGTTTTTATTTTACTTTATAATGGAATATGCCATTTTCTCCATCCCTGGTGTTTTAATATATTGTAAGGTCTAGTTTCTTTGACTCTTATATCTTATTATCCTATCATATTTTAAAAGCCAGAGATTCTCAATTCCATCTCTTGTATTCCCTCAGGGGTTTTTTCTCTGTACATCCTGTTAAGATTACTGTATTTTTTATTTTCAGTGCACCACTCAGCTTGTTATTTTTTATGAATGGATTCTGTTTACATTTTGAGGTATTGGATATTTTCCCCTGGTATCACCCACTTTTATTTTTGTGTGCTTATATTTATGCATATCCTCCAGATTGTTTGTTCAGAGTTTAGTTAAGCAATTTATATGTAGGCCATTATCATTTTCATATATTAGTATTTAACAGGACACAAAATGAGACACTGTATCCAAATTATAAATAAATAGATAAATAGGCAGAAATGAAATAAAAAAAAAGAGGAATGATAAATGAACAAGGGAATCAACTATCAATTGATAACTCACCAAACAAATAACCTACAGTTTTCAGAAGCAGAGGTTGTCACAACTTTCAATCCAATCTAATGATGGTTTTGTTCCAACATAAGGGTATTTAGAGAACAACTGACCTCACCTTCTTATTTCTTTTCATTTAAAGGATTACATGTGCGTGCTACAATGCCCAGCACTATTTCATATGGTCTGAGGGCATGTAGGCATGTGCACTTTGTATGAGGCTGATTTCTGCAGAAGCCAGGAGAGGGCACCAGATTCTTTCAAATTGGACTTACAGAGATGGTTCTATGACATTATGTGTTTAATGTGTATTGAACCCTTATCATCAATAAGAATAGCAGTTGCTTTTAGCTGCTGAGCCATCTCTGTAGCCAAGTTACTGGAAATCTCTTAATAAACCCTTTCCAAATACCTAGCATAGCTTTGTGTATCTGTCAGTATGTCCTGTGGTTCTTAGAATAAAGTAGGGTGGCAGGTCCCCAGTGAGACATTGCTTACTAAAATATTTACTTTGTAGGAAGGAGATGCTCCTACTTTTTAACATTTTCAGAAAACAGTGTTTAAAGAGAGATCCCTATTAGAATTTTGTGATTATTATTTATAATTACGAAGTAATGAAGTAAATGAAGTCTGTGCTGATATAGTTGGTAAATTAAATTTTTCACATGGGTGAAGGGTGCATGCCTATAAGCTCAGCACTCAGATAGTTGGCCCAGGAAGAAAAGAGATTGGGGCTATCTCAGCATACACAAAGAGTATAGAAAATTAATGGTTTCAAAACTTCTGACTCCATCTATGTGTTGTTGGTGCATGATTTTAATCCTAACAATCAGGAGGCAGAGGAAAGCATATCTTTGTGAGTTCAAGGCCAGCCTGATCTAAATACTTATTCTGGTGAAAACTAAAAACAAACAAATAAAAAAATATGATTCCCAGGTGTCTCTGGACGCCTCACAGTTTGAGTACTCAGAATATATTTTTTTCAAGAAATTTTAAAACTGTGTGTGTGTGTGTTGGTTGTGGCAGAAGCACAGTTAGAGACCATCATATTAATGAGAGATCAAGCCTACCCTGATGCAACATTTTAGTTCAGAACATCAGGAAAGATAATAAAGAAAGTCAGTAAATAAATGGATTCATCATTCTCTAAATGACCTTATCAATGCCAAATATGTCAGAGGTCAATGTGCAACATACACTTAAAATGTAGGTTCCTGTTGTAGTATAGGCTTGAATGTTGAGGGAAAGACCTGAATGGAGGAAAATATTAACCACTCCAGAAATTCTGACAGTAGTTGACAAATGATCTCTCATGAAAGTAAAGAGTTCATTGCCAGCAAATGAAGGAGTTACCTGAGAGTATTTTGTAAAGAAATTCTTTGCTATTGACTCCTCAATTAGATGATTTAATATCTGGATTATTTGCAATTACATAAAATATGTAAATCACGAGAAAGAAGTCAACAAACCTACTAAAGGAACAAGAAAAAGACAGTCCTCACAGATTTACTGTCAATCAGTTGAGGAGGCATTAGGGAAATATGTGGTAAACCTGCACTAGCTGCAAACCAAGGCCAATGAGAAATAAGTGGGAAAGAGAGCTGAGGGAGTTTTCAGAAGGAAATGCTATACTTATACTCTGCTGGAAGGTATGGGATGGTTTGCATCCTGGTTGGATATAAGTATATGGATCCTCCAGAGCCAAAACCTATCCTAAAACATGGTTTATGTACAGCTTGCCAAAGAGCTCAGTATATTTTTTAAACAGTTACTTGCCCTTCATTGTTGATGGCATCACTGTGTGCAGAACATTAGTGAACCAAGCATAGTGTCCAAAAGCATTGTCACAGAAGAAGCTCAGTGATGTACTGAGAATGTGCAGTATTTTCAGCCTTATATAAAATGTAATTCTGTTATTTGTAGTATGCAGATCCAAATGGGGCTCGATGAGGTGGCTAGGCAGATGAGGAAACTTGTTCTTCTTGCAGTTCCCAGTATGGATACAGAGTAACTCATGTTGACTTTCAAACTCAGGGACTCAGTGAAATCTAGATTCCAGAGATCAGGTGCCCTCTTCTGTCACCCTTGGGTACTCCACACAGGAAATCATGGGGATGATACACACATATAAATTAAATTAAAACATGAAATGGATGATTTCAAACTGGATACAACTTGAGATAAACATAGGAATCAACTTAAAACCATTTCAAAAAATAGTCACCCATGGGTATGTTCACTTCACAATGAGTGCTTGACTGTGTACACCTGAAATCCTGTATTTCATGCATTTGCAGGCATTGCTCTGTCCCAGACTAGTAATGATTAAAGTGCTGGGGTGTGAGTTTCAGAGTCATAGGAATTGTGAAGCAAGCCGGAATGTGATCACTATATATTATAAACTCTGAGAATCATACCATGTTCAGTAACTAGTATAGTGAAAATAAAAGACAAGGAGAATAATTCTATCATCACTTCAGCATTTGGATAATTGCTTTGATAAAAAGTAATCATATAGCCATAATATGGATCAACTTTCATATCCATATCCTTCTTCCAGAGAATGAAAATGTGCAGTTAGTGAGGTGTACTTGGCAGCGTTCTGTAGCTTATGTGAGGCCCACATCTTCATGGTCTCCACTCTGACCTCTGCTCTGTTGTGGTGGGCTAGGGGGAATGGTCGTGGAATATCACTTTCCTTTATGGAATTGTTTGGCAGCTGAAGTCTAGCCGCAGATATTGCATTTGAGTTTTGGGAGGTGATGGGGCCTTGTTTCTGGCAACAGAAACAAGCTCCCTTGGGAGTACAGTAGGAGATGATACTGGGCAAGGCCTATTGCAAAAATGGATATGGTTGGTTAATTTAGGTTGTGTGGCACTGGTGGCAGTCGGTACAGCTTTCTTGTCAGAGGCCATCAAAGATGCGCTGGCAGAAGCTGGTTGGAACAGTTTGAATGTTGTAGACTGCATTGACTGGGAATGTGGCCTCACAGGGTAAGCAGCAGTGTGCATGCTGGAAACCCGGGGTGAATCTTTCGGGAAATAGCTATGGCTTGAGGTTTGTCCAGGCTTTGGAAAGCCAGAGGTACTTACTTGACCTTACCAGGAAGGGGCAGCTCATCCAGGGATGGAGATGGACAATCACTATGAGCACTGCTCTGTGCTGTGTAAACATTTCCCCAGGTTTGAGCAGGCCCTCGGCCATCAAGTGTCTCATCCAGCAGTGATATGATGGCAGGATCTGTCCTGTGATCTTTGTTCATGCTGAAGTTTATCAAATCCTGGGAGGAGTAGGTACCCATTTTCTTCTCACTCTTTTTTCCCATGGGTAAATGACATGCACTGCCTCCAGCTTGCCGGGATGTGTTTGAGGCTTTTTAAAGCTGTCCTGGCTGGGCCCAAGGACTCTTCCCAACTGGGGCAAAACCTGTGTTAATTATGTATATTTTTTAAAGTTTCTTTCTTCTGATCTTATCTAGTGGTGAGAATGGGGTGATGAAGTCTCCAACTATGAGTGTGTGAGTTTATTTTTTGTGATCATTGAGTTTTGTACTGTTTCATTTTCGAATGCAGGTACTTTTATTTGGAGCATAGATACATATTCACAACTGAGACTTTGTACTCATGGATATGTACTCATGAATATGAAATGAAGCAACTTTTTGAAGTGACCAAGACCATGTTTCCTTCTTGCTTTTCACTTTGCTACTCAACTCCACTGCCAGAGTGTAGTGGGAAATGTTGATACATTCATGGAAGTTAATTTAAGAAATCTCTGAATTAAGCTGGGTGTTGGTGGCACACTCGATTAATTCCAGCACTCCAGAGGAAAAAGGCCGGCAGATCTTTGTGAGTTCAAGTCCAACCTGGTCTACAAAGCAAGTTCCAGGAAAGCCTCCAAAGTTCTACAGGGAAACACTGTCTAAAATATCAAACAAACAAACAAGCAAAAAAAATCTTAGCCTGACTCTAAAACTGTAAGCAAGCAACCAATCAAATACTTCCTGGCAGACTAGATGTTTTGGTCATGGTAGCTTTTACAACAGTAAAGCAGTAATTCAGACATGCACCAAGTATATCATCTGCATTGAAATATGTTAATGTTATACTTTTGTGGTGATATCTTGTTTACAGAAATAAAGTCTGTTTGGGAGTCAGATATAGATGTAAATGGTGAGAGATCAGAGAGAAGGAGCAAGCCACAGCTCATTATTTCTCCTAAGCATCTCATTAGAGAACAAATGAATTTCCTGTTTTTCCCTGCTTATAACCTGTTTCTGCCTACCTACACCAATTTCTGTCTTTCTGAGCAGTACTGCAGACCACTATGGTTAACTAGTGGCAAAGTCCATTCTCAGAACCTCAGAAAGACTTTATTTGTGTACGAAAGATATCACCACATCAGCTAAAATGAGAAAATCATGTGTCAATGATTAATGACTGTATTAATGACCACTTGTAACAAACTTGTGACATTGTTCCTGAATTAAGTGTCTTAATAACAGAAACTGTCACGTCTGGGTTGTATGCTTTCAGCTGCCCAGATTGCAGCCATGTAAGGATTCTCTAGTCTTCCTGCAGGTGTTCCCTCTGTCCCTTTAACACATAGCTTCTGGGATAGCCATTGGCTTTCACCAGCTTTATGACATCATCCTCCCTCAGCCAATTAGCACTAGATAGTGTTATGAGGTTACCTTGGAAATAACTGACCAAACATTCTTCACTGCTGAGCATCTTTGATCGTGCCCAGACGTGGACTTTTTTACTGCAAAACCCAACAACCAGAGTACTCATCCCTTTATCCAGATCCTACAACTTTTAGAAACCAAGAACCTGTTCTTTCATCCCTTAATCCATATCTACTCCTTTTCTTTGTTGTTCCTGACTTGATGATGTCAGGTAGGAAAAAAAAATATTTTCATTTTTTTTAATGGACAGCTCCGTAAACTGGGAAGCATCAAACAATGTGGGATTAAGGGGAAAATGGTGAACATCAGGATGATGGCGTTAAATGTAGTCTTGGATATGACATTTCATAGGGGTGAATTGGACAGAGAATTTCTCCATCCTGTCACTAAATGTGTCTTTACTTTCCTTGGTGAGAGAGCAGGCTGGAAGGGCTCTCTGAGGTATTGTGTCTTAAGAGTATGAAAGAAGGAAACCAGACTATTCCTGGGACTGTTTCAGCTGAAGCACAGAGAGCTGGGTATGTAGACACGTCAAGTAAGGGCCATGATTCTTCCCTGCACTAATTTTGTCTCATGAGAATTACCATGTCAATGCTGTGGAACAGTGTAGTTAGGATATCCAGTGGAAATGTCTGCAATATCTTCCACACCTCCATGAGCAGGGTTGCCTGGCCACCCAGGATGGATAGGTAGCTATGTCTTACTCATGAAACAGAAGGCAAGTTTCTCCGACCTGGGCTATTACAGTTAGGCCTATTACTTGATGGGAGTGATGGGGCTGTGTTTCATGTCTAGAACACAAAAGCAATAGTGTTTCCTGTTGTGACTCTCAAAACAAACTCTTGAAGAGTAATGTCAGTTCCAGGACTGTTTTTTTTTTTGGTGTGTTCCCTGAGCACTTGGGAGCTGAGGTACCTGTGCCACCACTAGCAAAGCTCTGTCCAATTTTAAAGGAAATTTTCTTCATGTTAAAATTCTTTTTAACTTCTCAAATGATAATATTTTTATTGATGATGTTGGAAATGATTTTGTAAACCATCCAGTCACACGAGCTTACTTCTCCTCCCATGTATTCCCTCCAAAATTTTTGACCATTCCAAAGTACAATTGAAAAAGACTATAGTAAGTCTATGTTTTCTTGACCATATCTTCCCTGGAGCATGGTCAAAGTCTCACTGGCCCACCTATTAAATATAACTGAGCCCTCCTCCACCGCCAGTATTCCTGCTTTCTCCCTGAGCCATCAAGTGTATAGAGTAACACTTCAGCATCTTTATCACAAGTTAATGACTCTCCTCAGTGCCTTTTTCTCTAGACTGTTTCTTTTAAAAGTGAGGGAATGTACAAATCTCCTGTAATCATTTCTCATGGTTAATGATGAGTCTGTCATCATAGATACCACTGCAGAGGAAGCTTCCTAGGCCATAACAGCCAAAGACACCACAGATCATTGACTTCTACTTGGCTTCAGGGGGCAGCATAGATTATATAGACAAACCTGACATGGAGCTACAGCACAGTCTATGGAGTTCTTTTGAGGAGGCTCAATTCAGATAAAGAACCACTCTCCATCTCCATTAGTGTGAGCTTCTGCAGCTCTGATTCACTTCTACTTGGCCTGTTCATGGAGCTGTGTTCTTGCCATCAGCCAACATCAACTTCTTCTTTTCAATCTCATGAGAATGCTTTTAAAAGGCACCTTCCCATAAGACGTGATATTTTAATTGTTTCAGAGTTCTTTTGTTCTCTCAATATCCTCTGCTCTCTCATCTCCCCTCTGTGCCTCTCTGGGTCTCTAAGCCTCCTGGAGCTGCTCTGTGGTTGTGCAGATGCCTGCAGCCACTGCCATCTCAAATTGATGTCTACTGTAAATTCTTGAAGAACATTTTGATGTAATCTATGTTTTTACAATTAAAATTGAAGTTACGTCATATCTACAACCTTATCAGCTGTATAATAAGATTAAAAGCCTTCACCCCTATGATCATAGTCGTCATTAAGTTAGCAATGCATATATGAACAAAAACTAACATTAATTACTGGAGAAGAGGAGGTTTTGTTTTCATAAGTTCTTTTATTCTTGCTTACAGGCAAATTTTTAAAATCCTGTCTCAGACACCAACAGAGCTCACCAGGACTTTTCACTCCCATGGCCCCTAATGGGGTAAGTCTCATTCCTTTTGAAAACAATGTTCTTTGACATGCAATCATATATAGAAATTTAAAGAAATGGAATCATTTTTTAAATTAGTAGCTATTTAACTTAAAATCTATGTTATTTTACATATTAATGCCAGGTGCCTCTTCCTCCCTTCTATTCATTCCCCTACCTCCCCCTTTAGTAGCATAGTAAGGAGATCCAAAACTGGGTAGGTCACTAAATTTATTGAGCTATATGACTGCATGTGGTATTTAATTTACTCTAATTCCTTTAGTAAGAGCTTTGTTAGACACTTACACACACACGCAAACACACACACACACACTATTTATGTGTGAATGTCAGACAGTAGACTGACAGAATGTCAGGATATTAGGAGGTGGCTTCTGATGTTCCTCTATATTGTCTTTTCTGTAGTAGAACAAGAGCACCATGGAAAAATACCAAGACATAGCTCTTCTGCCAAAAGAGCGGTTCAGATTTTTAATTTCCATAGGAATGAATGTGCAAGTTAGCGACAAAGTACCCATG